>NW_006239345.1:0-34138 GCF_000226075.1 Solanum tuberosum | reverse complement strand
ACATTATGGTTTTGATAACTAAGTTGTTACACACATGTAGTCAATATATACTATTTGATGGATCCTACCAATATCTTGATATGGCTCTTTCATAATGTTCTTTTTCCTGTTAACTTTTACCATCTTTTTTCAATGTGTTATGCTTGTGAACTTGTAGGAAATCTTAAACCTAGAGAAACTCCAATGATATAAATTTTGTCACACTACTATACATACATAATAATCTCAACAATATTTCGAGATTCTTTTTGACAACTTGATGGATTTTTTATACCAATAAGATTGTTGTGAAGTCATAATTAAGACCTACTATTTTGATTTTCTTGAAATAACTACTAGTTGTTGGCATTTGTTGTTGTGGTCACAAAACAAAGCTACGTACGAATTTCTAGCTTGTTTGGTCAAATTTCTGAATTTTGCTTATCCAAAAAATTAGTTTTATCACAAGTGTTTTTCAAAAAATTACTCTTAAAGAGTACCAATTTATGTTTGGTTAATTATCAATTTAAAAGACACTAACTAAATTGATGCACTGTATATACAAATGGCATATACACGTGATATATGTGACATACACTTATCATGTCTACGTTACTATATGAAATATGTCACATAAATAACATACAATAATTACATCATTAGATCACCATCAAAATTAATGAATACATATTTTTTCTTTAAATTGCTATATTTTTAAAATTATTGTTATGTTGAGTAATAATTACTTAAAAGTATCTCTACAAAAATAGTATTCATATGATCACTTAACTATACATTTTTCTCAAACACAAAGTTACTCAACTTTAAATTTTAACTCAAAAGTCGCTCAACTATGAATTTTTTTCTCAGAAAGTCACTTAACTTGGAATTTTAACTCAAAAGTAGGAGTGGGTGTTCAGTATTCGATTTGGGATTTCTAAATTGAGTGATTTTAATTTGTAAGTAAACCACTCATAATTGAGTGACTTTATAAGTAATACACTTATAATTAAGTGACTTTTGAGTTAAAATTCTAAGTTGAGTGACTTTCTGAGAAAAGAATTCATAGTTAAGTCACTATTGAGTTAAAATTTAAAGTTAAGTGACTGTCTGAGAGAAAAATACATAGTTATGTGATCATCTGAGATATTATCTCCAAACTTTAGTTTAAACTAAAATTGTAATATTCAAAAGTTTTCTATTACTTCTCAAAATTAAGTGATCAATTAAATTAAGACATATAAATAAAATGAAGAGAATATATATATATTATAATATGTGTCGAAAATACTGAATTCAGATAAATTAGACCTCCCACTCGTGGAGGTATATAATGTCTAGTTTGTTGTTTATGTTCGTTGTTGGTATATATATAGAGATCAATCTCCAAATGACAGGCTTTTTAGGATCCATTATTTGTGTGAAAAAAGTCAGATGTGAACGTTACAGTACTGTTGTGTGATGTTAATGTTTTACCTCATAAGCAAATTCATGAATATCAATTTTGCACAACTCAGTAAATTTAGCATAAATTTTAAGTTTGTGTTTTGAAAAATTCACTTAAATCTATGTATAAATAACTTATCAAAAATTCAATAACTTCTTCATAAAAAAATATTTAGAATTCATAAACTCAAAAATTTAACTTCATGGTTAATTGTGAAAACTCCCGTCCCCTCTTATATTGTTGACATTTTAATTTTAACAACCCTTCGAAGCGTGTTTTTATGGAGCAAATAATATTAGTGTCTTAAATCTTATTAATCAACTCAAGAGAAAGAAAAAATACTTACCACCAACTAACCTTTAGATAAGAGAGTTAGAGCATGCTACCAAATTTTGACAAGTCGCTAGTTTGTTCATGTGTCAAATCTTCTTTAGTATCATTCGAACTTTTTCTTGTCTAAATGTTGAATTAAAGATAATTTTATTTATTTTAAAAAGAAATTCAAATAAAATATGAACATTGTTTTACTTGAGAATTTGAGCAAAGTTGTGTTAAGAGTCCCATATCAAATATGAATGTGTAATTGGTCTCTATTTATGGACTTGGACAATACATTACTTTCTTTGTTTCATTTTACTTGACTCCTATCTCAAAAATAGATGTTTTCTTTTTCTTGTCCATTTTAGAAAATCAAGAAGATTCTCTCGTACTACTTAGTATTAAATAACAACATAAAACTTTTATAGTCAAATTTTAAATTTTAAATTTATTAAATAGAGTTAAAAAAAAAATTAAAAAACTCTAATTAATTAATTAATTTTTTTTTTAATGAATGTATCATATCAAAAAGAGTCCGATAATATGAAACAGTTGGTTAGAGTACTATTTTAGTTGGCTAAATTCTTATTTGTTCTTAAAGAAGTGGTCTACATCGACTTTGGATAATTAAGAATATCACTCTTATTTGTCACAGTCTTATTTTAATTAGTATAGACGAAATGGTCTGATGGACCCTTATACTTATATGAGTTTGTATTCTGAACCCTTTTATTTAATCTTTTGTCAACTGAACTCTTAAATTTAAATAAAATAAAACTTTCAAACCCCTCCAATCATGTGTGTAACTCACTCTCCCTTACAAAATGACATGTCATATCCCCATCAGATATATTAACGCCATGTCATATTGCCACATCAGATATTATCAACCAAAATGTTAAATAATAATTTTTCTATTTAAAAAATAAAATAAATATATTTCTCAACTTCCCTTCACCTCCACAACCACCATAAATGGATTTTGGAGATCCTTCAGCCATAGAAGAAAAAAAATGGATATCTATAGAACAAGAACAAAGCAAGAACAAGAAAAAAAAGAGCAGCCAAATTGATGATACTTAGCATCTTCTTATTCTGTCCAACCTATGCAAGGGGGTAATCAAAATCTAATAAGATAGTTGGCAGTTGGCATCAACAAATTACTAATCTCAAATCAATACAAATTTAGTATCCACTTTCCCAGCAAAATTGTAGTAAAACAAAGTACTAGTATTATTAGAAAACATAAAAATAAGTTCATCAGTAGACATGTAAAAAAGAGAATCCAGATCTACTCCTCTATAGCTGAACTTCTTAATCGTTCTCTTCCTTGGCTATCAATCGCAACATCAGCTTCAACTTTCGCCATGGATTTGGGACGTACTAGGGCTTAAGAAAGTGACAACGGCTAGAGTTTTAGGGACAATGATGGAAGGAGGGGTTGGGGACGATGACGATGACGGAAGGAGGGGTTGGGGAGGACGATGACGGAAGGAGGAGTTGGGGACGACGATGATGACGGAATGAGGGGTTGGGGACGATGACGATGACGGAAGGAGGGGTGAGAAGTTTAATTTGTTTTTCCTTTTTTTATCTTTATTATTTAATTAGTTTTCTAAAGCAAATTTTTGCTTCACTCTCCTTTTAGAGTGTAGATACCACGCTCTATACTGAGTCAGCAAAAAAAAAGGCCACATGAGGGTTTTAAAATTTTCATTTTAAAGTGTTTAAGGGTTCAGTTGACCAAAGATTAAGTATAAGGGTTTAGAATACAAACGCATACAAGTATAAGGGTTCATCAGACAATTTCGCCATTAGTATATAAGAGTTTTGACTTTACGGTTCACAATTTTATATATATCATTAGATTAAATTGACAACAGAGAAAGTGATCAAAATGTATTTAAAAATGTGATCAGTTTGGTCCTGAGTCATATAATTATAGATATAACTATTTTTGTTGTCAAAATAAACGGAGATCCTTGACGTAGACGGTGCATACAAGTAAGCTAGGAGTGGCAGCACACGGACGGATTGAATTGGATATAAGTTGGTCGAAAATGAATTAGATGAAAATAGATACTAAAATATTTGACTTGACTCATATTTAATATGAATAAAAATGAATAATATGGATATCCATATTATTCATTATTTTTTATTATGTAGAGAAATATTTCCATTATAAGAGTTTTTTTCTTATTCTTTTTATCCTCTTATAGGGTGTGTTTGGTACAAAGGAAAGTAGTAAAAAAAATTTTGGAAAATGAGTTGTATTGGTCATATTTTGCAATACAGTATGAACATATACAAGAAATATTCAAAGAAGCATGCAACATATTATCATAATATGATTTTAGTGACCTAAAATTCCTCATCTATTAAGATCACAATTGACAATAAAATCATTAATATTGTCTTGCATATCCAGGAAGAAGGGGTATGCATTAAGCTGCTGAGAAATGGTATTCAAAAGCCGTACAATACTACTAAAACACAACACACCTACGATAGCAAAATTTTAGCCAAATTGGCAGAAATATACAAATATTGTAGAACTAACAATCCCAAATGAAAAAACGATAAACAGCACAGCACAGCACAGCACAGTGAACGATTTCAGATCACGGGCACTTGTTGCTTTTTGCTTATTTCCCCGACTTCTTTCCTTCTTCAATCTTTCTCTTCCTCTCTTTCAAACGATCAACACTAGCTTGTTTACGCTCTTTGCCAATCTGCAAGACAGTTAGTTGTATACATGAATCATCAGTCAAGACAAAGAAAACTTCATAATGTACAAAGTGAAAACATGCGTGGGCAGTAAGATATGTTGCCCTTCAGCCTCGTGAGAAACAAAGATGACGAATAAAAATGCTGCAAGTTATAAGGGGAGTTAGCAAGGGTGTCTGCTTCTATAACAAGTGATTCTGAAATAAGTAGTTGGGAACACACTGAAGTACACTGCAGTAAGTTCCTATATGTGGCGAGATAACAAGTTCCATGATGACGCAAGGTAACATTGCGTAGTTTTAGTACCTGCTAGAATACAGAAAAATATCATTGTGTGGAACTATGAGAGCATCAAAAACATTACCTCCATAGCTTTTAGTAGCTTCTGCTTTTTACGTGGCATGACAATCTTGGACATGCTGTCAGCATCCTTGGAAATTTGACTTAAATCTGGAAGAGAATCTTCTCCAGCATCAATGTGCTCAGAAACACTCTCCTTATTCCCATCTGAAGCAGTAGAAATTTGGGTACTTCGAAGTTCTTTTTTCAATTCATCATGATACTGCTTCTGAAGAACAGACATCTGCACCATCCAAATTATGTTAGGCTGGAATAAATGTGTAGCATTAAAGTACAAATGAAGAATCAGCTGAAAAGCTATTAGATATTGGTATCTAGTATTAAAACATTGCAAGTCAAAAATGCCACTGCTCTTCTAGGAGAGACATCATAAATATTAGCCAGGATTTCAAGCAAATGCTTCCTTTTAAGGTTAAATCAAACCATGTATCTTCTTCTCGAATCTCTCATCTAAACCGTACCTTCCGCTTTTTCGTGGCAGCTTCAATAGCTTCAGCACGGTCGATGACGCCTTCCACAAGTAAATTTTGAGGGTCGTCCAAATCCTCTTTGCCCACCCCTGGCATTGGAAGCACTTCATTTCTTGCGGCTGCCTGTAGACGCTTGATGGTCTCTGCATATTCAGGAACATAGCCTTCGGCCTCATTATCAACAAAAGGTGATAAGTGTGGCGGAGGAATCCTGAAGACAATATTAAGCATTCATTACTGTTTAGTTGACTTTTATTGTTAGCAAGCAAATAATAGAAAACTAAGACACATTATCTTATTTGGAGCATACCTTCCCACGATATATTCCTCAACTGGTAAAAGGATTCGTGCATTAACACAATCATAAATCCACTGTGGCTGGACATATTCTCGGGAAAGGAATTTGTGTCCCTGTGTTGGCCGGTCAACAATCTGCACAAGCATATGATGATATGAACCCAATGTCAGAACCAAATATTTTACAAGGAATGTAAAACTAAAAGAATGTTTGCAGAAAGTTAAAGAAAACTGCATTAATACTCTATATTTTTGGTGTAAAGAAGAGGGTATAGATGAAGTAGATCAGTTAGTAGATTTCATAGGCTCTTTGTAATCATGACTATTTGGCCTTTGAATGTTTTTTTGTTTGGTTGCCAGCATACCCTCATTGCTGATGAATACAACTTTACCATTCTCAAAAAAAAAATATATGTGTAAGAACACTTGCCCTAAGCACAAGACTTCCATTATTAACGCTAGACATTACGCAATTGGATGCCTTCCCCTGACATTAAGATTGTGGATCCTAACCACACCTTTGATCAGGACATCCTAAAACACTAACCTCTTTTCATTTTATTCAAGCTGTGATCAATAATAAAATGCTTTATAACCAGCTTTTTCTACCTAATATGGTTAATAATACCTATCGCTTTTGTTTTAATAAACACTGCAGAATATATAAGAGAAGCAGCACAATTAAGCTTGACACGTGCTAGGATAAATTTTTATCACAAACCAAAAGACAGCAAGAAGGTGAAATAGAAATTCCATTTGCAATTACGATCTCATAATCATAAATGACCACAAATGTTTATCACTTAAGTCAATGAATCAATCAACTACATCTCGAACAAACAACTATTTCTTACAAACTGCATATAGACTCCCAGATAAACCGGCACATGGTTAAATGAGTATACACTAGGTATATTAGGCTTAATCCTAAGCCGAGGAGGTTAAAATATAATTGTACACTTCTTCAATGTCAAATCAAATGGCACACACTCCATTTTAGCACTGCTAAATTAAATGTCAGCTATACATACATAATGTATGCTGACAACTATTTTCCACTTAATAAGTGAAGGGGAGAGGGAAGTGACACCAGGCAAGCTTACAAGGCCAACCACTACATAAGCTGCAGCAGATTGTGGTCCTATTCCTAATGAGTCAAATGCTTCCATAGATTATGCTAACAACTATTTTCCACTTAATAAGTGAAGGGGAGAGGGAAGTGACACCAGGCAAGCTTACAAGGCCAACCACTACATAAGCTGCAGCAGATTGTGGTCCTATTCCTAATGAGTCAAATGCTTCCATAGATTATGCTAACAACTATTTTCCACTTACTTAGTGAAGGGGAGAGGGAAGCGCAGCTTAGTGAGCTTATAAGGCCAACCACTACATAAGCTGCAGCAGGTCGTGATCCTAACGAGTCGACTGATTCCTCTACCTCATTGCTTCCCCTTCTCTTTCTTTCACCGTTCTCACCTAGGCACTGGAGGCATATTCACTCTCCAAGAGGATAGAAGCACCTCATACAGATACAATACACACACACAACATCATCATCTCAGTTTCAGACCTATTGACATGATGATCATAAAATGCAACATCCAAATTTTTAAGTCAATGCTTTCCTCTTACAAAGTGTGTTCAAGTCAAAGCCACAACACCCACGCTAGAGGTGCAACACCAAATCATTGTTACTATCAAATGGTAACAACTCTTTTTACAAGTAAATTCTACAATGTGAGGAAGAGAAGGCAGAAACCAGAAAGACGTGAAGTTATTTTTCTACATGTGAAAACATTAAAGGAGGATTTAGAGAAGTAGCAACAAGATGTATCACATATACAGTTTCACAAGAAACATGCTAAATCCAGATTTCAAGAACTGTTTTCAGGCTTGGTTTAATTTTACAAAATTTCAATTTCGCAAAACCTTATCTGATGAATGTTACCTTCACAAAAATAAAAAAAATAAAAAATTACCTGATGAGTGATATTTTGGTCAGTCTCTTTAAATGGTGCCCCTTCACCATCCCAAGAAACGCTACCACCAAAAGCAGGGATAACAAACAACAGTGACTCCCTGGGAACCTGAGCATGAGAGACAAAAGCAACATGATAAATCAGAAAAGGAACAAAAAATGAAAAGGATGCACGGCGGCACCACGGTCACAACAATATTAGTTTAGTAGGCAAAAAGGGGATGCGAGCTACAAATTCAGAAGGTCATTCTTCCACAAAGTGAAATGTCAAAACTTCAAATAATAAACTAAATGAATATGAATGAGATAAATATGCTTAACAAGGAATTCAATCCAAAACAAGAAATGAAAAAAATCAACAATAATTGGCATAGCAACCAGATTAATTTGTCAAAACGACTACTACACAGTTCCCTCATGTTCTACTTCCGGCACAGCCAAGCACCTCCTCCATATCAACAATCGTAGGGCTACATTAGAAATGAAAATGCCATAGCCAATCCGAAGAGGATTCACAAACAAACTAAGCATTTTGAATTTCCATGTTGATGCAATTAAATGATCATCTTTTGGGAGTAAATGCAATTTTCTACTATGAATCTCATCCAGATAACATTTCTATTTTGAACTTCCCTTACTAAAGTGCTCCCATGCTATCACAGAATGACAAACCACCACATTCCCTTTTTCCAGCTACAATTTGAAATGAACGAAGAAAGCAGAAAAAGATGGACACAGAGAAAAAAAAAAAAATCTTATCAATAAAAACTTCTTTATATATATTTTATCAAAATGAAAATATAAGTTTCTTCATATTACAAAAACCACCATTTTAATTATATTGTTTTCACTTTAAAAGAAACATCGCCCACCTCACGACTCAAGAAGAACTTGACATCCTTGAAAAGTGTTTTGCATTCCCTGGTTTCGGAATCATCTTCATCAGTTTCCGCAGCATTTTGAACAAGGTGCATTAATGCACCTGGCTCATTGGAAGGAAGCTGTTGTTGCAGTTGAGCAAGTCTAAGTTCAGATTCGTCATAGTTTGGCCCCTTTCCTTGGTCCTTACTCACATCAGATTCAGAGAAGCTAGTAGTTGCTGACTCTGTCATGGAGGCTCTGTTATCGAAGTACCTAGATAATGCATAAAGATCTGTAGAAAATGTGAGAATTTTGTCAACAGCTGATAAAAAATGAAGTAAAAAGGAAAAGATGAAATCTTACCGGCAGCTAAAGCTTCAAGCCGAGGATCAAGAATGGGAGGATACTTCACATTAATTGAATGGTAAAGCTTGAAATTAACAAAAGCTTGGAGTGTCTGCATTCGAAAAATTTAACATGTTAAACTCAACAATTATAAGATAATAACATATTGGAGAAATCAACTCATAGAAGCAAGAAAATACTCTCCCTCTCTCTCTCTCTCTCTTTTAAATTCAATGAGTAGCATACAACTCCTTTCTTGAAAAGGTAAATACACAGATGCATCTAACTCCACCAATGTAAATCTATGAAAGACTGAGATAGAAGCAAGCAAAATGCTCTCCCTAATCAAATTCAAGGGAGAGGCATACAACTTTGCCAAATACTAGTTCACTTCCAACTAACTAGTATTTGCACACAATTGCAAGAGAATGAGCACGAGAGCATATTTTTTCTATTGCACTCTCAATATACTGGCCAAGTTTGCATTTGTACAGGTATGCAGTTAAAAAGATGGCTCACCAATACGAATTATATTCTGCTCAACTCTCCAGCAAAAATTGCAGACTCAAGGAAATGATCAAGACTTCTACTATAGAGGGTCTTAAGCAGAATTACTCTTACAAGCAACAAATACCACAAATACAAATTCAAAATAATGATATATACAAATGTTACTGGCCTCATAAAATTCCAAGAAAGTCAGCATGATGTTGTAGTCAACGTCATCAGGAAGTACTTGTTGCAATGCATGTGGAGTCAACCAAGTGATTTTCTGCCCATCTAGTTCTGCCTGCAGAGAGCAACTAGTAAATCAAGCTAAGAAAAAAATATCACCATGTTCGTGGGAACTAAACAAATTACGAAGTCATAATACCTGGTAATATATTCCTTTCACTGATATAAATGTTTTCCTTAGTTTATGAGTGCGAGCAATGTAGGCTTGCCATTCATGACCCAACCTAATCCATCATAAGAGTACGGTTGATAAGTATGTATATTGGTAAAAGAAAATAACACTACCAACTAGACCTGAAAAAAAATGCTTCACCTTCGGCAGTTATGGACACGGTTTACCGGTATCTTTTCTCTCTCTACAGCAGGTAATGCAGCAAACAAGTGTACCATACTAAGGCAGTCATCCAAATCTCTAACTGCATCAATGAATTTAGGGTACCTAGAACAATCATGATAAACAATAGTAGTTAAGTACCGGGCATGCTTCTGGCTCACTTGTAAAACAATGATGTCTACGATCGAATAAACTAACCTCTCTCGAATAAGCATGTCAAGGGTATAACTGGGCTTGCGAGTTAGCAGGCGTTCAGCAAGATCCCGGTTCTTCTTTGAGACTGCTTTCTTAATCTTCTTCTCATATGCTCGCATTTCTCTGAACTTCTCAAGTAAGGGCTCATGTTTAAGGAACAAAATATCTTTGGTGTGATAGTAGGTATGGTGGTTTCCCTTAACCTTCTTCTTTGGTTCACGGGGGAAAATACCTTTCAAGATGCATAGCTTCCTGTATCCACATAGAACAATAAAAGGTCGTAAATAATCTTTCCCTAAAGAAAGCCATAGTAGAGCCAACTGCTTAAAACAGACACATATAAACCGACTCCAACTAGTTCAGAATTGAGTCATCCCTAAATCCCTTCCATGCAAATTAAAGTCTGAAACTTTTTGACATTAACTGCATACTAATAAAGACACCAACAAAGCTTATACCTCAATAATAAAAACACAAGAAGTGCCAAAGCCAGATATTCATACAACTAATTCAAAGTAGCAATTTTTGAACCCCTTTGCCACTTCACTATATTTTTTTCTTATGTCAAGGCGATTCAACAGCTTATATATAAGCAAACCAAAAAATTCCCTTTTCCCTATTTGAACAGTACAATCTGAATCCCCTTTCTTCAACCTAGCTCCACCACTGAATTTATACAACCAATAGCTCAAAATCAGCAGATACACCATAAAATCTAAGACCTAACCACAAGAACTTACTCTTCTCAACAAAAAGGATAAATAGAGAGAAAAGGGGAGAGACCAAAAAACAGCTTATATGTAAACAAACCAAAAAAATCCTTTTTTTCCTATTTGAACAGTATAATATGAATCCCCCTTTCATCAACCTAGCTCCACCACAGAATTTATACAACCAATAGCTCAAAATCAGCAGATACGCCATAAAATCTAAGACCTAACCACAAGAACTTGTTCTTCTCAACAAAAAGGATAAATATAGAGAAAAGGGGCGAGACCAAAAAACAGTTTACACATAAACAAACCAAAAGCAATCCTTTTTTTTCCTATTTGAACAGTATAATTTTAACCCCCTTTCTTCAACCTAGCTCCGCCACTGAATTTATACAACCAATAGCTCAAACTCAGCAGATACACTATAAAAATCATATATTTCAAATACAAGAACATTCCAAGACCAAATCACAAGAACTTATTCAATAAACAGAGAGAAAAAGGGAATACCTGAACAGTGATAAACTGACTTGAAGATATTTCACAGCTTGTGACCTTGTAATATATCTTGCAGCATTTCCTTCTTTTTTCTTCCCCTGTAAAACAACATACAAAAATTATATCCAAATTGAAAGAAAAAAAAAAGGCGAAACTTAACTAATTAAGCAAAAGGTAGAAACTCACAGCAGGCCGATAATGCTTCGGCATGGCTGCTGACTATGGAGTCGAACAGGCTGGGGAGTGTGGCGGCAAAGGGATTTTTTAGGGCTGCTGAAGAATTGGGGTTTTAATAGGAGTTTGGAGATTTTTTACCCAATATGTCCCTTTTTTTAAGAGATATTAACATTAATAACTTAACTTTTCATTTATTTCAAAAAAAAAAGGGACAAACGACAAATATATACAAGTTCTTAATGTCTCAACATCTTACACTTGTACTTTCCATCTTAAAACTCTAATTTATGCTACTATTTGTCTAATATTTTCTCTAATTTTTTGATATGTTATTTGACTTGACATAGTTTGAAAAAAAAAAAGAGTAGATTTCTTTAAAAGTTGTGATCCAAATTTGATATTAATTTTTAAATATCAATTTTATTTTTATTACTTCTTAAAAATCATGAAATTAAATAATTATAAAATTCATTTGAAATTTACTGTCTCGTTGGTTTTTAAAAGTACACAATTATAAAATATATACGCAGATCAAATTCCTTTTTTTTTTTTTTATTTATCATGGTAGGATATAGCTTTACCAGGCCGGCCACTAGACCATTGATGCTAATTGGTTACTTATTATTTTTAGGGAAAAATGAGAAATATATTTCTGAACTATCGTAAATGGTATGCAGATACCCTCCGTCATATTTTTGGGACATTGATGCCCATGCCATAAAAAAACTAGAGCATATATACCCTCCACTCTAAAGGAAGACTAAATAGGGATACATAGTGCAATCTAATCCATTGGATCGGCGGATAAGATTATGACACGTGTGTGTATGTTAGTATAAAGGGTATATATGCTCTAGTTTTTGGACGGCAGGGGCACCAATGTCCCAAAAATATGACGGAGGGTATCTGCATACCATTTACAATAGTTTGAGAATATATTTATCCTTTTTCCTATAAAAAAAATGACAGGTTACGATTGAATTAGTTATTTTAGTACTACTATTTCTTAGTGAATATTTAATTCATTGTATAAAATAAAATATCTTGCATAATTTCTAAGAATAAGTTATTTGTTTACGATAAAATATTCTCTATAGATGTAAAATATGTGAAAGTGACTATAAAAAGGATTTGAGGGATATTTTTGTTATTTTAACTATTTCATCTCGGAATAAGTTATCTCATAATTGTTGTTCCACCTAGAGGAAAGGATAACTTATCAAGTACTCCCTCTGTCCCTAATTACTTGTCCACTTTTGAATTGACACACTTATTAAGAAAACAATAATTGACATAATGAGTTTACCATTTTGCCCCTAATAATTATGAAGTGGGTGAATTATAAATTTAAGATTTTCAAGAAGTTCTACCTTTTTCAAAATAATTAATTAAGGGTATAATAGGTAAAAAGAATTATCCTTTCTTGATTTGTCACAATTGATAAGTAATTAAGGACAACTAAAAAAGAAAAAACGGACAAGTAATTAGGGATAGAGGGAGTACAAATCTTGGGTTAAGCAGTCTCAAACAATCAAACAAGAAATTAAGAGATATCAAAAATTTATCTTTCTACTTCCTCAAAAGGTGATTAAACTGATTGAGGCAGCTTGCAGACCCTATTTATGGACAGGTGAAGCTAGAAGGGCTATGGTAACTTGGGAGAAGATTTGTTTACCAAAAGGAGTTGGAGGTCTGAACTTCATCAACTTAAAAGTATGGAATCACGCCGTTGTATGTACGTTAATGTGGGCTCAGAGTAAGAGCAAGGAGAAAATGTGGATTACCTAGATTCATGCTTACTACATAAAACATCAAAATTATCTCACAATGGAGGTTCCCAAACAGGCTTAGATCTTCAATATGAGAAAATACTAGACCCTGCTTACAAATCATAATCAATTGATTAGAAGTGATAAGTTTATGATAACAACAACAAAATCAGCTCAGCACATAAGGTTCTTCTAAAAGCTTGCTTTGCAGTAGTGGTTTATGAGATTTGGTGTGAGAGAAATGACAGGATATTCCAGCAAGTTACCACAACAAAAGAGGCATTGCTTTATACTATAAAGATAAACATGTGTATGAGTGAGGGGCAATATGAGTCTTTATGAAACTATATGTTCGTTATAGGATTTATGTGTTTAAAGTTTCTTAGGTTACTATAAGGATATTATGAGGAGCAACCAGGGTAATGGTTAGCTCGGTTTTGAATATATTACTTGGTAATTAATAAAATAATCTGTTAATTGCCATTTTTTTTATCTCAGATATCTTTCTTTATCCATCATACCAAATGGGTCCTTAGTATTATTACTTTTGTTCCATTTCCCTCTCATCCCATAAATTAAACCCTTACATTAGGGGTATTCGTGATTTAATTAAAAATCAATTAAATAAATTAATATTTCTACATAATTATCGTTGAATATAACCCCCCCAAAAAAACACAAAAATGATCCCTTACATTTAAGTTATTGTTTAAAATAGTTTCTTAAATATATACTTCGCAATTTCCTTTTTAGATTTTTAAGTTGGTCAGAAATTAAAACTTTTAGTTTTTTTTTTAATCCTTCTTTAGGATCCTTCATTCTTTTTACTCTCTCTTAGTGACTCAAACTCATAACTTTAGAGCTAGAGATAGAGGGTGCTTAACATATGAGCAATTCCTTCTGTTAATATTTTTAGTCTCTGTCAAAACTTTAACATTTTTTGTTCGTTAGGTTTGATGAAAACATTGGACAAAAAAATTAATCATAAGCACTAGAAATGTTTCATCAAATTCTAAAATATGCAACACAAAAAATTGCATTAGACGCTAAAAATATATTTAAAAGTATAAATTATACATCAAAAAAGTTGCACCAATCTCTAAAAATAAATTAAATTTTTTCACTTTAATCTTTAATGATAAATGACTATCACTTTTTATTATTTGAAAAAATTTAAATTTACTAGGCTTAATCGGTTGACAACATTTAAGTATTGTTCCATTGTGTTTACCTTGTAAACTAATGTTGTTCTTGTTTAAAAGCATATAAAATATAATTCTATTAAGCGTAAATTAATATAAATAAGTATTAATGTATTATAGACTATCAACCAGAGTTGTAATATTTGTTGCTAGAAATTAATCAAGCGAGAAAAAGTAACATAGCGAATTTTAAAAAATTGAAATGATAATGATCTACATAAGGTAAAATCTTAAAATATGGACTTGTTTTTTGATTATAAGCTTAAACCATGTAATATAAAGTGTAAAAATCTCAAGAAAATAAATGACAAGATCAAGTGCATCACTTTAATAATAATGTTGGGTCAATGAGATTAATAAATTTATTCAAGCAAACTTTAGTAATGCTACTTTGAGAGATTGGAAAGAATTCTGGAGATTGAGAGTTGGGATTTTACCAAAATATATAAGTAGTTGTTATAAATATATAATATGCACATATATAAAAATATGTCACATATATAGTAGTATATATTAGGTATAATATGTATATATACATATAACACATATTATGTCACATGTATATTGATTATACTAGATTTTGTTGAAATTTTTCATTTGGGTTGTTGTTCATCTTATGTGGACTAATTCAGTTCGATTAGGAGAGATATAATTAAGATGTTAAAAACTTGCAGAGTAATTACCTAACACTTTATAACTTCCATAGGGGTAGTCTAGTAGAGTGTATTGAAGAAAATAATGCATGTATTGACTTCGTGTATTATTAGTATCTTGTTTGGTACACTTTTTCAATTAATGTATAACTAATGTTTGTATTTGTAACACACTCTATTGTGTGTTGAGGGGTGTATTGCTAATATCATTGATTTCTATGCATTAGTAATGCAATGGGTTCTAATGCATTAGCATAGTTAGAGATACAATTATCCTTCATAAACCTTCCACATCCTTTCCACTATATTTGTGGAGTATATTTTTAAAAACAAATGTTTTTTTTAAATTTTTTTTATGCAATGCATGATTATTTAGTACATCAAATCAAACACTGTATAAGAAAAGTTTTAACATAATTAATGCAAGCATACCTAATTCAATCATTACTAATACGATATATTTTGCATTATTTTTATACACTCTACCAAATGAATACGAAAAGTGGAGGAATCAATTATTCCTAAGAAATAACTTTTTTTCTCATCTTTAAAAACAGGGTAATGAAGCTTGCTCCTTGGCATAGAGAATGATTTAAGGGGTCTTTGATGTGAGGGATAAAAAAATAGTGATGGGATAAGAAATAATGATGGGATAAAATTGTTGTATGTTGTTTGGTTGCCATGTTTGGGATAACTTATTCCACCATTTATATCATAGTGATGAGATAAGTTATCTCATATACATGGTAGGATAAATTATCCCTAACACCAGGATAACTAATTCTGGGATAACTTGTTCCCAACCAAACCATCCCTAACAATATCATAATACTCAAGAATCAAGATATCTGCTCAAATTCGTACTTGTCCATAAACTTGTCATAATTTGACTTCAATTTTTCTTTCTTTGGCAACACTCAACCAAAGAAGATTTTTCAACAAAATAGTGAAAAGATTGAAACTTTAACAATATAATCATCTACATACAGTTTCTTCTCATCTTCATACTTACCTCTGAAGAAAAAAAAATGGAAAAGCTTTCAAGTGAAACTGTGATTGACATACTTTCAAGATTACCCATCAAATCCCTTGTAAAGTGCAGGTGTGTTTGTAAATCTTGGTTCTATTTGACATATGAATTGCATCTGATTGATACCCATCTCTCAATTTCATCTAAAAATGAAATCTTTTATGGTCTCATCCTCAAAACCTCAATTCCCATTCACAGAACTTGTTGGCACAGTAAGTCATCTTTTGTACAGAGTGATGGAACTGATGATTATAAGTGTGTTAACTTTAATTTCCCATTACCCCTTTTGAGTAATTATGAAATTTTGGGTTCTTGTAATGGATTACTATGTTTGTTTGATCCAATTGTTAAGTATTTGACTCATATACTAAATCCATGTAGTGGGGATTTTGTTTTCTTGCCTGACCCTATTAGGGATTTGGGGGATCCTGTGAATGTTGTTGTGGGGTTTGGGTTTTACCTAAGAGGAATGTGTATAAGGTGGTGGAGATTATGTATTATAGAAGGGCAATTGTGGGTGATGATAATGATGATTTGAGGTCTGGTGTTTGTGTATATACTATTGGGGATGATTCATGGAGATGTATCGGTTCATCTACTTATTCACTTCACGGTAGGGATTTGTCCGGGGCATGTGTGAATGAAGCTCTTCATTGGGTTAGTTCTGGCTATGATGGTCCTAAACTTATTGATCAAATTGTTGGTTTTGATTTGGAAAATGAGGTGTTTGGAGTCATTCCTCATCCGGATTTTGATTCGGGAAGACTCAACTATACGTTGGGTGTTTTGCAAGATTGTCTATCGGCTACTAGACATAAGTGTCAAGATTATGTAGAGATTTGGGTAATGAAGGATTATGGTGTCAAGGAGACGTGGACAAAGCGTTTGAAAATAGTTTGTAGTGAAGTTGGGCTTATCATTGGAGCTGTCCAGCCTCTTTTCTTTCAGAGAAATGGAGAGTTGATGCTGCAGCATGGTGGAACTTTGCTTTGTTACAATCCTCTGACCAAAACACTACGTGAACTTTGTATTTCTGGAATGCCACGGTCTTTCAAGGCGGTTGTTCATGTTGGCTCTCTTGTTTCACCCCAAAAGTTATTAAAACTAGAGAATACTGAATTTGCTTGATTTGGCTTAAACATGATGGAGATCGGTTTCAAGCATTTGACCGGAGTAAAGTGGTTGTTCTCGTGTATAAGACGAATTCTATACACGTAGTAGCTAGCACTGTCCAGCCAAGCCATTACATGGAGCTTTCTTTAGAGGACTCAAATAACGATCAACGTACACCGGTAGGAAGAGGACCATGAGATAAAAACAGTATGGCCCTGTGGTTTGGGTTTGAGACTTCCATGTTGGAGGTCTCAAGTTCGAAACCCCTTGCCAGCGAAAGCAAGGGGTTTGCCTTCTGGGTCGAGCTCTTTGCACCAGGCTTGCCTAGAGCGGGTTAGCTCTCCTATGTGGTTTGCGAGCTATTGTATAGGAGCGGGGGTTTTACCCTGTGCGCACCCAAAAGATAGCGGCTACGGGTTTCCTTTGTCATAAACAAAAAAGTACTCATCAAAGGTTTTTTGTTTTTATGAGTTTCAAAGTACCATCGATCACTATGATCTCTTTCATCTCTAAGAATTTGCATTTGGTTTTTTTCTCCCACGCCTTCTATTGGTCAACAACCAACCAAAGTACTCTATACTTCTTCAGTACTCATACAAGCTTGACGGAGTTGGACTATGTCGATTTTTTTGCTAATGATTTTATCAGCAAGCTAAGGTAGTAACTGAAGTTTCTTTGATAAAAATAAAACTAGCTATCTGCTGGCACCCAAGGTTTTCTATATTTAAAATTTGATAAATTAAGTTATATACTAATTTCTAGTAGCACAACTAAAAACACTATGGAAAAGGGTCAAAATTACCCTCGAACTATTCGAAATAGCTCATATATATCTTTTAATTATGTTTGGGATCAAAATTACTCTTGACGTCTATGTTTTGGACCACAAATATCCTTAAAATGATATCTTTGTCGTTAGAGCTAACATGATAGTCCATCCAAGCAGTCCAACATGACAAAAATACCTTCCTCTCAATAATATTATTCTTCCTTGTTCATCCCTCGAGGTGGTAGTCCAGCACACAACTACTATCTCAATACATAAGGTGACATAACAATCCACCTAGGCAGTCCAATATGACAATCACATATGGACAAAATGAGCATTAACATATAAAACGTTATCTTATATATTGTTTTTACTAACACTTATACTGAGGGTGTATTTGGTATGGAGGAAAATATTTTTCAATTTTCCCATGTTTGGTTGACTTAAAATGTTTGAAAAATGTTTTTCAAATCAACTCATTTTCCTCAAATTTAAGGAAAATAACTTCCTTCCAAATTTAAGGAAAACATTTTCCAAAACTCTACTTCATTCTTTAATAATTTTTTCTTACTCTACCCTACCCATATCCCGTACCCTCCCCTCCCCATACCTCGTACCCGACCCTCCTCATTCAAAACAAAAATTAAAATTCCCTACCCCCAAAAAATATTTAAAATTTAATTTTATTTAATTTTTACGCCACACCCCCCCCCCAAACAAGGCCACCCTCTCTCCCGCCGCCCCGTCAATTTTGTTTAGAAAAACAAATTATTTTTGGGAAGTATTTCAAATCGTCACTCCCCCAAATTTTAAACAATTTCATTTTAAGAAAAAATGTTTTTTAAAAAATATTTCGAATTTAAAAAAAATTCATTTTTTCTGCCAACCCCAACCCGAGCGACCCTGTCAATTTTTATTTTTTTAAAAAAAATTTGAACTTGGGTCAGGTTTAAGGGTCGGATTTTGGAACGGTCATCAAGTCTTGTCCTAGTTTGGGTGTCGGGGTCGGGTCCTAAATCAATTATCGGGGTTGATTTTCGGATCATTGATTATTTTCCTAAAGAATATTTTTTAGTCTCAAGCCAAAAATAAAAGATATTTTCTAAAAAATATTTTCCATTCACCAACCAAACATTAAAAAATATTTTTGAGAAAATATTTTCTACTCACTAACCAAACACAAGAAAATAAGTTAGAAATTCACTTGTTTTCCAAGAAAACATTTTCCTTCATACCAAACACACCCTAAGTGTCTTTACACCTACCTAGAGTTACTTTTCAAGGAAGCTACTCGAATGGAGTTCGGATTATTTTTTTCATTATTGTGTATATTAGATGTTAGGCAAACCTTAGGTCGTTTCTTATATTATTGTTTTATTTTATTGTTTGTATATATCACACGTTTATTACACTTATATATTGTTTTTATCTCCTCCTCAATGTGAAAAAAATGAATTCAGTTGGGACCCACAATTGTAGATTTCGAAGGATGCCTAATACCTTCCATTCGAAATAACTTGAACGCCAT
Source organism: Solanum tuberosum (assembly GCF_000226075.1). NCBI lineage: Eukaryota > Viridiplantae > Streptophyta > Magnoliopsida > Solanales > Solanaceae > Solanum > Solanum tuberosum. The sequence continues at coordinate 14,637 of NW_006239345.1, read as the reverse complement.
ACCTAGAATCTACTAGTTTCATAGACACTTTTTATTAATTAATTGATTGATTTCCTAGTTTTCCTAAAATTATGTCACGACCCAGGGGCACCTCTTAGATTAACACGGCGTACTCGACCTCGAAGGGGTCTAATACAAGCCCTTTGCATCATAACATAGGTAATAGAATTGAAAATATGGAACAATTTAAAACTTTTACAATCAAAGTCATATTTCATAAAAGCAACAAGCGGAAGTCTTACTAAAACCTTTGTCTCAAACCATCTATTTAAACTCACGATTAAAAGTCTTTGGGACGCAGCCCATACAAAGTCTTAAAGCATAATGAAATGACATAGAGGTAAAGTGGATGTTGTCCTCGAAGCTATGAGGACTCACCAAGATCTTCAACTCTTTTAGATCCTTGAAACCTAGCCTCCAAAGCAACTCAAATCTCCAAGACCCTGCATTTGGTTAGAATGTAGGCAATATGCGTTAGTACAAAATGTACCAAGTATGAAAGCTAGCACAACAATCATAAGAGCATCTCAAATGGTTAGTCAACATAAGACATAAGCATAAGAGATATAAACATAGTCATAGCATGGTCTCCAACATAAGCATCATATAAACATAAGTCAACATAAGACATAGTTAATGAGCATAGGATATAAGTCATAAACATATCAACATAATTGACCTTTGGTCATCCATACCATAATAGCACCATTTTCAAGTAACTTCAAAGTATACAAGTGCAAGGCAAGAATAGCATCCAATAATACTACCCAAGCCAAGTATCCCTTTTTAGTCATCTTAATCATAGTCTACATGCATGGTTAAGTCATAAGATTTTCTACTATAAGGGCACCATACTTCTAAGGAACCTCAAGACATACTTGTGCAATGCATGAAAGGGATCATATACTATCATTCACTCTAAGCATAGCCTTGAAATCATCTTAGTCATATTCACCCTCCTTTTGGTCTTACTATAAGCTTACTTCATATAGACAAGAGAACTACCACCTTAGTCAATCATATCTTGGAAGGCAACTATGGCAACAACCCAAGCTAAGTCATACTACATAAGAGAACCTTTCACAACTATCCCTAATTCATACTTGTGCCATGTATGGATAGCATCCCATACTACTACCCACACTAAGTATTTCTTTAGACTATCATGAATGTTCACTAGTTGGGGACTAATCCCTCTACTCTATTGCCTTTTCAAGGCTACTAAGGAATAACCCCCTAATAGGCTAGACCATGCTATCATCTTACTAACATAGCTAGGTTAAGCTAAGCTAACTACCTTGGAAGACAAACTAACATGTAAGTCCAAGCTACTCTAGGAAATGTACGAGTGTCCTATCCTAGCTACCATGACATAGTCCTAAACCAACTAAGTCATGCTACCCTTACAAGTGTACTAGGTTACAAATGCAAGCTATCCATAGGGGAGTATGATTCTCAACCCTAAGTTATCCTTAGGAGAGTATGAGTCCTCAATCCCAAGCTACCTTGACTAACCTAACTCAAGCTATCCTTGAAATGCACCTTACAATGCAAGTTAAGCTACCTTTAGGAAAGTATGAATCCTCAATCCTAAGCTACCTTTAGGAGAGTATAAGTCTTCTATCCCAAAACTATCATGAAATAGTCTTGGCCAAACTAAGTCAAGCTACCATGAATGCATCCTAACAATGCTAGTTCAAGCTACCAATAAGAGAGTATAAATCCTCAATCCTAGGCTACCATGAATGCATCCTAACAATGCTAGTTCAAGCTACCCATAAGAGAGTATAAATCTTCAATCCTAGGTTACCATGACTACTACTAACTCATGCTACCATGACATGCATTCTACAATGCTAGGTCAAGCTATCCCTTAAGAGAGTATAAATCCTCCATCCCAAGCTATCAACCTTGGTCTTATCCTACTAAGCCAAGTTATACATGAAGGAAACACAAGCCTCAACTTCAAGCTATCCTATCTTGGTTTTGTCTTGCCAAGTCAAGCTACACATGAAGGGATCATATATCACAACTTCAAGCTATTCTAGTCTAACATGATTTGATTCACTTTAGGTTCTTAAGTCAACCTAGAATCCTTCTATGTAAGAGAACTTGATTCTCCTAGCTTATTCATGTCTAATTGTATAAGAGAAAGAGAATACTCAATCAAGATCACCTCATATTGACTTTACCCCTAAAGCCCTAATAATGATGTCTACAAGCCTTATTTTTAAGCTTAACTTCATTCTTCCATGATCCATGTCTAAATTACAAGTTATTCAATCACATTGTTCATTAGAAGGTGATTCTAGTCATACTTGATCATAAAGGTTTAATTCTAACTTCACAAGTCAAGATCCCTCCTATTCAATCAAGTCTAGTTCAATTCATTATTAGATGATCCTAACTATCAATTAGTATTCAAGACATTGAAATAGGAAGATCACTTTAGAACCTTCAATTTTGCCTCTAATGGCATAAACCCACAAAGATCATACATTCATCAATTTAGATTAAGGTTCATCGTAGAAATCACATGAATTCATCATAATATCACTAAATAAAGCTAAATCAATCATAATTGGATGTTATCTACCAGATTGGAATCACATCCAAACCCTACCCACAATGCAAACACAACCCTAGCTAGAATGGAGTTTTTGATTTCACAAGTGGGGCAAACTATGGGGGATCCATGGGTGGAAGAACCCATGGAATATTAATATTCACATACCTTCAATAAAATCCCTAAACAAATCTTGAATCAATGGGGAAAATTGCCCTAAGTTGCTGCCCTCTTCTCTTCTTCTTCTTCTATTCTAGAGAGATGATTTTTGGAGAGAGTTTTGGGGTCTTTAGATGAATGAGTTAAAGTGATTAGTTTAGGGTCTATTAACTATTTATGGGAGGTTAATTAACTAACTAATCACCCCTCCTAACCCCTAGACTAATTACTAAACTAACCCCCAACAACTCACTTAAAACTAAATTACCAAAAACTGGCAGCATTCACGAGACCCCATCCACGGTCCACCGTGGATGGGTTTACTGGACGTGGTTTGGACCTGGGATCATATGTTGCAGGACAACTAAGGCCTGACCTACGCCCATGACCTACGGGGTGTAGGTTGATCTACTGGCCGTGAATGGCCAACCGTGGTTCACCGTTTTTGACAGCTTTTGGAGACTGTTTTGGGGTCCTCCTCAAAGACCCCTCGGGTGGTCCTTAGGTAGTCGTACCCGAACGTTTAACCACTAAACATGTCATTCTAAGTACGGGAGTCATTTCTATGAGTTTTAACCCTCATACAACACTCCAAAGCTCCACTACAAGACTCTACAACACACTAGTTCAACTCACTAAAATATGGGGTGTTACAAATTAAGTGGCGACTCCCTTTATATTCAATTAAAATTAGGTTTTTTTTAGTCACCACAATGTTCCGCCTTTAAGGGATGTCAACATGGAATAGTTTGTTTCTGGGGCAACTTTTAGGGCCAAGATTTGTAGAGGTTACTTTTAAGAGAAAATTTCAGAAATAACAAACATAATGAACATAATAAAGCTCTATAGCTATAGTTTCGATAATTGCACTTCATATCTATAGTTTTGTTTGCTATGGTGGTTGTGGTTGTATATTTCTGCCCATTTGTATATTTCGCTTGTGAATATACAAATAGTGTAAGTACATGCAAAATCTGTATTTATATATTTAGGGATTTTTCAAAGCTCTATTTCTATACTTCACTTGCCAGTATACAAACATGTAATTTATTATTAGTTCATAAATCGTATACAAATAGACGGGGTTAGCATATATAAAATTCTAATTTTATACAATCTAAACTGAATTATACAAATTCTGAATTTATACAAATCAACGAATTATACAAATCAGGCTAATAACAAGATACAACGAAACTATAGCTTCGAATTAGAATTTCCCTAAACAGTAGCTAAATCATTTAATATGGTTTAAATATTTGCTATTTTGCACAATTTTCCCTACTTTTAAATGAGTTCAGGTTTTCTTCAAGCTAACTAAGATGATTTTCAATTCTTTATGTTATTTAATTTTTATCTTTTATTACTTGTGAATTCAACACATATAATTTCAATGTCAATAAATGAAAATTTTAACACAGACATAAGTTTTATTTTTATTTCATATGATAATAAGCATACTGAAATGTAAAATTAAAACCATAGATATGATTAGCAAGACCTAGATTTCCAAACATTGAAACTTAACGAAGAATTTTACTCATCCTCTAAAGGAGACAAATCACTTCCAAGGATTTCATATGGAAAAACAACACCACGCTCCTTTTGTAGCTTCGCCACAGCTTCAACTTTCTCCATTGCTGCTTTCAGGAGCTCTTCCAATTGTTGAAGCTCATGATACTTCAGTTCTTCCATGGGAGTTTTTAGCAACTTTTCAATGTTGGTAGGCTCCATCTTGGTTCCACAACTAAACTTTACTTTGAGGAAGTAAGAAAATGTGATGTAGAATATCAATATCACATGTGTATTTATAGTGTTAAAAAGTCACATTATTTGGTAAAAATGAACTCATGTACAATAATTATGTTGCCATAGTAGAATATCTTGGATTCCTTCTTATTTGTTTTAAGTTGTGAAAATTTTATGGATAGTAATTTAGTGCATTCCCAAGTTTAGATCATTTGTATAAGCTATTTGACTCTCAATTTTGGACCTTAATATTTTTAATTAATTGGTCAACCTTCTTCAGTTCAAAATATAGTAAAGTAAGTATTTATAAAAGTCAAAAATATTTTTAAAATCATTTTGACTTTTATTTTGTCGTTTTAAGCATAATAGAATATCAATATCACATGTGTATTTATAGTGTTAAAAAGTCAGATTATTTGGTAAAAATGAACTCATGTACAATAATTATGTTGCCATAAGCGGTAGTAGAATATCTTGGATTCCTTCTTATTTGTTTTAAGTTGTGAAAATTTTATGGATAATAATTTAGTGCATTTTCAAGTTTAGATCATTTGTATAAGCTATTTGACTCTCAATTTTGGACCTTAATATTTTTAATTAATTGGTCAACCTTCTTCAGTTCAAAATATATTAAAATAAGTATTTATAAAAGTCAAAAATATTATTAAAATCATTTTGACTTTTATTTTGGCGTTTTAAGCATAATATTCTAATAGATATTAAATATATTTAACATATAATTTTAAGTAATAATTATGTCAATCTTACTAATTTAAAAAAATTAATTTATATTCAAAACAAATGTTTCGTCTTGTCAAATTGATGTCATTCACTACTTAATTATTGATAAGTTCATTATTGTGAATGATTAGTTACCTTGTTGAGTCAACAAGTATAACTCATGAATTGGATTTTTAATTTGTCTCAAATTTACCTTAATTTGAATTTAATTTGACTAATATATCTGAAATTTACTTAAAATTAAAATGAAAAAGCTATTAGTTAAAACTAAAAAAAAGCTATTAGTTAAAATTAAAAAAAAGCTATTAGTTATAAGAGAAAAGACATAAAGTCATCACTGAAGTTGTCCCAAATTTTCAAAAAAACACCTTAACTTTGCAACTGTCCTATTACCCCACTAAACAATTTTGAATATATATTATTATATCATTTTTCGTCCACCTGACACAAAGAGTGGTGTGCACTCTCTCAAAGAGAGTGAGCAGCCTAAAATAACTAATATAATTTTATTTTTGCAAGTATTTTATTATAAAATATATATTTTTTCTTATTATTTTAACTTTTTTTTCCTTTTTATTTTCTCTCTCTCTTTCTTCTTCAAAAATTCACTGTCAACTCTATCCATTGAAACTTCTTTTTTTCAATGTCATCATTTTTACCACAACTTCACCTTCCCTTTTTTACTACTATTGGTTTTACTCTCTTTAATTTTAAAACTTTATCTAAATATTTTCTTACATTTTGAATAATTTGTAGATTTCAAGATGATTAGGAAGTATCATATAGTTTTTTTATCCGATTTCAATTAAGTTCTTTCAATATTCAGGGAATTCATTGATTCTTTTAAAATTATCATTTCTAATTTTGAAGTTATATGAAAATGAGTAGTTGATGATACCTTCAAAATTTTAATTTTTTTAGAAAACTAACTAATTTTGTTATCAATAATTCAATAAAGTCTAAAAAGTAGTATGAATTCTATAAAAAATTTGACTGGAGAAGAAGAAGAAGAAGAAAAGAAAAAAAAAATGGGAGTGGGGTTCAATTTGACATGGGGTGGGAGGTGAAGAAAAAGAAAGAAAATGGAGGATGAATCACTTGAAAGTGGGAGGTGGAAGATGAAGTGAAATTTAAGATAAATCAAAATTAAAAGTCAAAAAGAGAGAGAGAGAAAGATAAAGGGAAAAAAATACATTTTTAATTAAATTAACACGTATCATGTAATGATTGGTGTGTGAACACACTTGCTTCTTAAAATTTGGGGCTGATAAAAAAATGATATAATAATATATGTTCAAAATTGGTTAGTGGGGTAATAGGACGATTACAAAATTAAGATGTCTTTTTTAAAATTCGAAATAACTTCAATGGTGATTTTATGTGTTTTCTCTAGTTATAAATATAAAAGCTTTTTCCTTCTAATTTCTCCTCTTATCAAACCCTAGGAACTTATTTATTCACGCCGCACCCTCTTCTACTCAAAAGTCTATCACTGTAGCACTATTTGATCATTTTGATTGAAATCTTGCTGACTTTGATTATTTTAGTCATGAATTGTCAATTTGGGATAGTATCTTTTAAGTCATTTCTCTTCTTCATCAATTGAATGATAACTTTTTCTTTTTTTTCACTTATAGGTACAAAATTATTAATATTGGTCTTTAGTATTTACTAATCGAAATTTTGAATTTTCTTCAAAGAAATGAAATGAAATTTCAAATTTGGTCCTAGTTGTTTTTCAATTAAAATTCTATCCATTTGGAATTTTATCATAGAACCCCAATTTCAACAGTTGAATGCACACGAATAGTATTCGCTACTTCGATGAACTTGAAAAGGGGGAGTTTAAAATCATGAATTCTTCTAAGTTTAATGTTCTTTTTCATCTCTCGGTTTTCAAGTTCGAAAATAATTAGTCGATATAAAAAGAAACCTCAATCCATCATTTTCAACTTTCTAAGCTGCAAAAGATGATTTTCTATAATATTTTGGTACTTTCTCCATTCCATTTGCTTAAGATTTGGTATTAGTTTGACAATTAGCTATATTTATGTCACGATCCAAATGGTCGTGAGTGACACTCACACTAACTCTTCCGTGGGAGAACCAATCGAACCCAAGACTTAAACCTACTTAAGACCATTCAGAAATAAAATAATATTTGAGTTCAATTGAGTTTTTTATAAATAAATGTCAAATTCTAAATTAAAGTAGGATTAATTCAATATCTAAATAACTCTCCCAAGAACTAAATGTCGTCATCTAAGAACTTCTAACTAAAACAAGTCTATAGAAATGTCCAATATCTAACATTCTAACTAAGATAGGGTGTCTCAACGTCCGAAAGAATTGACAAGAGCTACTATAATCATTCACGGTAGCTTGAATACGGAGAGCGCACTCTTGAATCAAAGACTACTTCTCACGCTAGAATTGAGGTCTCGAAGGAATCTTTGGAGTATAATTTGCGCTCAACAAAAAAAAAGTACAAGATATTATCATTACAAACCACTATGTACTGTAGACATCATAGGCCGACTCAAATTAAAAACAAGCAACATGTAAACCAATAAAAAGTACACCAAACTTCAACATATAGAACAACTCACCGTCAACAAATATAAACCAAAAGGTAAATCATTTAATACTAGGGCACACAATCATCTAATCACTCAAATACATCATGAACTCTCACAACAATAATTCAATTATACATAGATGTTAAATGTCTTATTTATTTCAATAGCCATGACATGTAAGGAATCAACTTTGTCCACGTACCGTAACTTATAAGTTTTCATTGTGTCAATGTTTCACAATGACTATTTCATGACACCAATTTTTACTGTACCTCTCACAATGGCTATTTCAACAAATTTTGATCAAATTTTTTATTTGAGGTTTGATTTTGTGGAATTTTCTAACTATAGTGAATCGACAATTTTTAAAGCGTAGCAGTGATATAGGAGACTGAAATTGCATTAGATTAAAGTTTATCTAAATTTTTTTATAGTAGGTTGAGAAAAAGGGTAAAAAGAAATACCTCTCTACTTCTACTATTACTGATTATGTTTTTGGAGAACAATCTAAATACATAAATATTTCTATCATATTTACTAATTAACTCTATAGTTTGAAATAATTACATTTTATTTTATTAATTAATAATTTCATATCATATTTCAAGTAAGATACACCTAGATACATGTTTTTTGCTATCAGATACACTAAATAAGGAGGGAAGCGAGTAAGCTTTGTCTATGTATCTCAAATATATTCGTATATCAGATACATACATATATCTAATATAATTCATATGTATATGAGATACCAAATACGCATGCAAGATAGGAGAGTGGCGAACGAGATAAAAGAGGGGAGAATTATCTATTCCAGATATATGTGAATACACTTGAATACAATGTATCTAAAATAAATTATACCTAATTTTGACCCCATGTAATTCCAGAAATGTGTATCTAGATGCACCAAAATCCGATAAAATTCATTATATAACAAACTAATGTTATATCTTACCAAGTTATTGGTAACTTGTTCACATATACTCTACTCCCTAGATTTTCTCTTACTGGCTTGAACAAATAAACAAATCTTACGTTGTTGTCAACCTCTTCATTTAATTCTTTCTCGTTTGTAATGAATGAGAAAGAATTTGACAAGCAGATAAAGAGTTACTATCTTTCTTGCACCAAACATGCCCCATCAAAGCCAACTTCATTTTCAGAACTCGAACTTGAAACCCCTAATATATATAGCAGTTGTACCAACACAAAGCGGTTGAATCAAAATAAGCTCATATTAGCAAATTGAAAGTTGTATGCTGAATGGATATGTCATGGGACAAAAATAACGAACCTTTGAGATGACTTGTTTCGGATCCGTTTGGCAATTCTTTTCTTTCGAAATAATTTCACTTTATTTGAAAAATCAGTGTTTTGACTATGGAAATTTCAAATTTAAATTGAAAAACAACTTATAACCTATTTTTCAATTCACTTTCACTTCTGAAATTGTATTACAATACATTTAAGGGTAAAGGGTCAAAAATGCCCCTAAACTATTCGAAAAGGTCTAGCTATATCCTTTGTTTAAAGTTTGGTTCACTCATGCCCTCGCCGTCTAATTTTTCGTCTAAATATGCTCTTATGGGCGTTAGTTGGACATATCCAGCTCATTTTCCATTTCTTTAAATGTCACATGGAATTGCCATGTCATTTTGACTTTACCACATGACATTTATATGAAAATGGAAAGGGATCAATTATGCCTCTAAAAAATTCGAACCCATAAACACCTAATCCGGCCCATAAATCAACCCCCCCTTTTAAATAAACTACCCGATCTGTTTTCAATAATTTTGTTTAAATTTTTATCTTTTTCGGTAAATCCCGAAAATTAGTAATTGATTAATAAAAAATGGAAAATATGAAAAAATTATAAAATTAACGCAAAAAAATTCACAAATAAAATATTGTAACCTTAAATTCAACAATTTCAACATTTTAATTTTTTTCGGTAAATCCCGAAAATGAGTAATTGATTAATAAAAATATGAAAAAATATGAAATTAACGCCAAAAAATCACAAATAAATATAGTAACCTTAAATTCAAAAATTTCAACAATTTTTTTTAATTTTTATTTTTTTAATAAAATACTCATTTTCGGAATTTGCCAAAAAAAAAAAAAAAAAGTAAAAAAAAATTGTTGAAATTTTTGAATTTAAGGTTACTATATTTGTTTGTGATTTTTTGGCGTTAATTTTATATTTTTTATTAATCAATTACTCATTTTCGGGATTTACCCAAAAAAAATAAATTTTAAAAAAATTGTTGAATTTAAGTTTATAATATTTATTTGTGAATTTTTGGCATTAATTTTATATTTTTTTCATATTTTTCCCATTTTTTATTAATCAATTACTAATTTTCGAAATTTATCGAAAAAAATAAAAATTTAAACAAAATTGTTGAAAACGGGTCGGGTAGTTTATTTAGAAGGGGGGTTGATTTATGGGTCGGATTAGGTGTTTATGGGTTCAAATTTTTTAGAGGCATAATTGATCCCTTTCCATTTTTCATATAAATGTCATGTGGTAAAGTCAAAATGACATGGCAATTCCATGTGACATTTAAAGAAATGAAAAATGAGTTGGATATGTCCAGCAGACCAACTAACGCCCATAAGGGCATATTTTAGACGAAAAGTTGGATGACGAGGGCATGAGTGAGCCAAACTTTTAAACGGAGGGTATATCTAGACCTTTTCGAATAGTTTAGGGGCATATTTGACCCTTTACCCTACATTTAAGCATGGATTTTATTTCAAATTCTGTGCTAAAAATATAACAAATACAATTCTATCTTCAACTCAAACTCCACAAATTTTAGAAAGGCCTTTGACCATGATTTTTTTTTCCAGAACTAAACTCAAAAAAACACGTTTGATCATAAAATCTCGAATTTAACCTGTTGAATTCTAGAATTCTCAAATATTTGAAATCACCAAAAAGTTGTTTCTTTCTAAATTACTCAAAAAAATTCAAAAACAACTCCAATTTTCATGAGCTTTACAAAGTGAAAGATATTTGAAATTTATGATCAAATGCCTACTTAATAATTACCACAAAGTTAGACAAGTATTTTAGTATTATTATAATATTTTCTTATTCTTACATAATTTATAATCACAAAATTTAAAATTAACTTTTTACTTTTAAAATTTGTATTCAATCAATATTAAGATATTTAAAAAAAAATATGGTTGTATTTCTTTTTAGAATTTAGAAAACCGATGACACAATTTCTAGTTATTAATATTACTCTCTTTTAAAATTATTTTTTCTTTTAAGAAAATTGCAACAAGAACCAGTTTATCATATACTATACAAACAAACAAAAAAGACTAATAAATCGTATATTTATTCAGTTTTTTTTTTCTTCTGTTTTTTGTTTTTTTTTGTCTGACGTCTAATATTGAAGTGGACTAAAATTTGAATCGAATACAATAGGGCCTCAAGAGTGACACTCCAACATAATTATTTTGATAACCAAATTCGAACTCGAGACCGTTTGTTGATATTTATTCAGGTTATTGCTAAATAGGTCTTGTAAATTGAGCAATCAGTTATATCCTTGCCATCAAAATCTTCAGTTTACAAAAATGAGTGTCCTGCAGTGGCTCAAAGCCTCAAGAAGAGAAAAGATTCTTCCTTTATTGCAAGGTTAGTTCCCTCTCAATGAAATATCAGTTGGGTTCCTCAAGAAAATGAAGATTCTGAAACAAATTCGTAAGTTTTCAACCTTTATTGATTCAACCAAGCACACCCACCAAGTGTTTGTGAAATTGATAACCCCTAAACGAAGCAAATTGGACCCAATTCCGTTGCCTCACAGAACCATTTCTGATCCCAAAGGTCAAGATCTTGATTTTGTTAATGTAGCTCATAGTCATCTTATACACTCTGATTGGACTAAGCTTGAGAATTTGTCTTCTGGCCTAACCCCATTTAGAGTTAAGCACATTTTGCTGAAAATTCAAAAGGATTATGTTTTATCTCTTGAATTCTTCAAATGGGTTGAGGTTAAAAGTCCGAATTCGAATACCCTTGAGAATCATTCCATTGTTCTTCATGTTCTTACTAAGAGTAAAAAGTTTAAATCTGCTGAATCAATTTTGAGGAAGCTTCTTGTATCAGGTTCTGTTGATTTTCCTGGTAAATTGTTTGAAGCTATAGTTTTATCATATCGAATGTGTGATTCTTCACCGCGTGTTTTTGACTCATTGTTCAAGTGTCATGCTCATTTGAAGAAGTTTAGGAATGCTAGTGATACATTTTGCAGTATGAAGCAGTATGGGTTTGTTCCCACTGTTGAGTCTTGCAATGCATTCATGAGCGCGTTGCTTAGTTTTGATAGGGTAGATGTTGCATTGGCTTTTTATAAGGAGATGCGTCGGTCAAGGATTTCGCCTAATGTTTATACCTTTAATATGGCCATGAGTGCTTTATGCAAATCGGGAAAACTAGAAAAGGCTGTTGAGGTCTTAAGGGAGATGGAGAACATAAGTTTGAAACCGACAGCTGTGTCTTATAACACTTTGATTGCCGGACATTGTAACCGGGACATCTTGAGTGTTGCACTGAAACTTAAGACCACGATGGAGATGAATGGGGTACAACCAGTTAATGTTACATACAACACTCTTATTCATGGTTTATGCAAGGTAGGGAAATTACATGAAGCAAACAAACTTTTCAGCGAGATGAAGAGAACCGGTGTGGCTCCTAATGTTGTCACTTATAATACGCTGATAAACGCGTATAGCCAGGTTGGTAATTCTGAAATGGGAAGTAGGCTTTTCGAGGAGATGGCAAACAATGGATTGAAGGCTGATATCTTGACTTACAATGCATTGATTATGGGACTGTGCAAGGAGGGGAAGACAAAGAAAGCTGCATTTTTGGTCAAAGAACTTGATAAAGCAAACTTAGTTCCTAATTCCTCTACTTTCTCTTATCTGATCAGTGGACAGTGTACCAGAAGGAATCCTGATCGTGCGTTTCAACTCTATAAAAGCATGGTTAGAGGTGGTTTTCACCCTAATAAGCCCACTTTGACTCTATTGATATCCACCTACATCAAGAATGAGGATTATGATGGAGCAATGGAAGTCTTGAAAGAGATGCTAGAAAGATCTATTACCCCTGACTTGGGTATGTTAACTGAAATATGCAGCATGTTTCTCAGATGCGGCAGAGAAGGAGCGATCATAAAACTCTTACAAGAACTAGAAGCTAAACGCCTCATGCCCGAAGGTTTTGATAAAACAAAAGTGATTAGCTCTACAGACGGAAGATAGAATGTATTTTTTTAACAAGAAATAGAATCTAGACGCTCATGCCTGAAGGTTCCCAGCAGTCAGGTTTGGTCCTCCGGACAGCAACCCGGCTGGTATATACCCCACATAGGAAACTGGGCTGTGAGGTGAGTAACTATATTCAACAATCATTTGGCAACACCGTTCCTAAGCCCTTCTAAGTAAAAGGGGATGTTTTCAGTCCCAAGTAACTTTGTCAGTACTCCTTTTCATTCGACAGACTGAAGATAGAATGTAAGTTGTACTCACTTGTACACAACTTTGTTCCAATTATGCCACAACAACTGTAATTTTCGCTTTTTCTAAAAATCAATTACTCTGGTATCAATGAGCTCTTTCTTCATGACCAAAATGGTTTGCCTCGTCAACAATTGAAACTTGTTTTGCAAAGATTAGTCTCAACTGTTAAATATACTTCTAAAATGTTACCTGGACAATGAACATATGATAGTGTCAATGAGGATACAATTTTTTTTTTATATCATCTGTATCGAATAATTTATTTTCTTAATGAACAACAACAATTGCTCCTCAATCTAAGCTAGCTAGGATCAGCTAGACATGTATTTCTTGATGAAGTCAAACAAAAATTCTTTTTTGCCACATTGTTCTTCTATATGTTGCAACTGATATGGTATTTGCTAGAGAAGGTCGTTTAGCTGATTGTCAGATGACAAAGTGTTATATGATTCAATCTTATTCAATTCTACTTTTGTATTGTTTCTGATAGTCTTATTTGGCTGTTGTTCCAATAAATTCGGAACTAAACCAGTTGGCCTAGGAAATTACAATGTCTTCTAAGTTGTTTTCCTTATCCAAAGTTTCTATTCATGTGTTTTCTCTAAAAACCTTAGTTTACCCCTTCCTAATTCAGGGTGCTTCTTTCTGTCATATGGTGTGTGGAAAGAATGAAGCAAGCTCCAAAAGTTAAACTGATGAATTTATTAAAGATCTTGAATATTCTGCTGCCAACAGTAGAGGCATAGCTACTCAAGCCGTTGAAGTGTGCGAGAGTGTTTAAGTGTCTTTTGATGCTCAAGATAAAGAATGGGTATTATTTTTATTTATTTTTATAAGGTAAAGGTTTATTGACTAAGTACCAAGAAGGTACCAAAACCAAAATTTACAAAAGACTGCTGGGAATATCCATACAGTCAATTACAACATCTTCCTAGCAACTCCAAAAACACCATATATTGATCTATATTATCAATGAAACTACTTTTACCCCAACAAAACAAATTACACTTGTTTTTAACTCTAGAAATATGATCTTTTTGCCCATCAAAACAAGCTTCTATTTCTTTCTAGCCAGATAGTCCAGAATATGCGCAAAGACCGCAAAGGTATAGTTCTCCAATTTGCTTCAAAGTTTATGTGTTCTCTGGTGCCGCCAACTCTCCAATAATTCCTTCACACTCTGAGGCATGATCCAAGCAAATACTGAAGAAAAATTCCCAACATTGTCTAGCCATTCTGCAATGCATAAGAAGGTGATTCACAGTCTCCAACTCTTCTTCACAT
>NW_006239344.1:497659-508257 GCF_000226075.1 Solanum tuberosum | reverse complement strand
ATATATATATATATATATATATATATATATAATCAATATAGATATACAATTGTTGCGCTTTCATACAAACGAGATGCTCGCCTGCGATTTATACAAATCTGATGCTCCATAGCAAACTGCTATGGAAGCGCAAAATAACAAAATTGTAGTTATAGAGCGCTAATTATGATTTTTTATGTTTGCTAAACCTAAAATTTACTCTAAACATATATCTTCTAAATGAAAAAGGGTTAAAAATTTCCTTAAACTATGTGAAATGAACAAAAATGTCTTCTATTTATGGTTTGGTCTAAAGATATTTTTGCAGTTATTACTTTGGTCCAAAAATGTCTTTATTGTTATTTAATAGGTCAAAAACCCTTTTCAAATAATTATATTATTTATTTTCTTTTTAAAACATTCTTTTTCTAATAATATTTTTTAATTAGCAAATATTTATCCTGCTTCAATTCGGGAAAAAATAAAATAAAAATCCCATCATATTATAATTTTTTATCCTTATATAAAAATTCATCGTGTATTTACTATGATCTTATAATTATGACATATATTATCCGTTAAAAGAGTACATGGAGTTATTTTATTTTAATTGATAAAATGAGATTAAGAAGAAAAAAATATTTTCTACATTTTTATTACTTAAAGTGATTGTAAAAGAAAGAAAACAAGAATAAAGTTCTTTAACATAACATTTATTAGGAACAAAATGTGTTTAAAAAGAAGAGAAATAATATATTTATTCGAAAAATGATATTTTTGACCCATTTAGTAACTATAGGGTTGTCACGCCCCAAGCCTACACCCTGGAAGGGACTGGCATTCGAGAACCATTATTGGCCCAAAGTGAACCCTTGGCCTGACTTACTACTCAGCGTAAGACTTTACTCTACAAAGATAAATCCATGTAATAAAACTAGAATGTTATAAAGGAAACATTCAACTGGATAATAAGGCAAACTCAAGTCTCAACATAACAGAACGAAAATGTAAAGACAAATGAACTAACTAGCTGTCTATGAAGCCTCTAAAACTATGAGGGATGTCGGGACAAGATCCCCGATCATCCTAAAACCTGGAAATACTAAAGAAATGTAAATAGGGATCCTCCGGAAAGCAAGGAGGCTCACCAAACGACTCTGAATGCTCAACTGCATCAATGAAGCGCTGGATGCTGATCCTGGTTATCTGTATCTGCATAATAAAATAATGCAGGCCAAATGGCATCAGTACATTGAATGTACGAGCATGCGAGGGGAAATCTAAACAGAACATAAGCTTGAATTAGAAATGAAGGAACTTACCTTGTCTCAACTCAACTCTACTCATTTCAATATAAAGTAGTAATAACTAATAAGGATGCAGTATAAAGAAAAACTTTAAAAGATGAAGGTAATAACTCAGTGTATTTAAAAACACACAATAACTCAGTTTGTATATGAAAATACAAGTAACTTTGTGTATATAAGAATACAAAATATCTCTATGGGAGTTTGTCTAACTGACAACCATCTCTATGAGCTTAAGTGATGGTACAACGTCTTGCCTCGCGCTGCCAGGGCTGTCCTATACCTTGCTAGGGTATAGAACCTAACTTACAAAGTGGATCCACTAGTCTATGCTTAAAGCTTTAAGGAATCATCTAAAAATTATGACCCTTTTCTATCCATGTTGGCTACACAGTTTATGGAAACTTTCAATTGTCTGAACTCAAATTTATCCCCAAATCAGTGCTCAATACTACTCCCAAAATATACTAGCTCATATGTTTAAAAAAATTAACTCTTTCTGTGGTTTGAGATTATTACTCAAACACTAGCTTAAAAGCTCTCTTGGAAATCGATGTTTCCTCTTTTGGAAATCGGTGTTTCCTCTCTTGTCTAAATGTGAAAACATTTTAACTCTTGGAAATGCTTAGTTCCCATATAGTCATTTGAAGAAATGAACTTCACTCTTGCTCTTACTCAACTCAATGCTCAAGTCTTTAAAACAAGTTTAAACGTTTGCGAAAGACTTTTGAAAAGACTCTAAGAACTCTCTAGACTTGGCTCTTAACTTACCTTGAATTTGAATTTATGGATTCAAGGTTATGATTCATGTTTATTGATGATTTCTAGATGTTTAGAAGTCATTTAGAGTAGTTAGAATCAATAGGAAGTGTTAGTACACTTTAGAAGAACTCAGACGGGGCTAAATGACGAAAAAAGGGTAAAAACAGATGACCCGAGCGCACTGCTGGCATGGGACGCCATCCCCTGAAGTTCAGAGACTGCTTCTTGGCGCACAACTGGCACGCCACGCCAGCCCTGTTGGGGTATCAGTGGTGCGTTGCGCCAGCTTTCCCCAAGCAAACCCGACGAGTTTTTCTTCTCGTTTTATGATCTTAACTCGACTAATTTCGATTCTTTTTCTTAATTTCTTTTTAGATTCAGATACAAAATATATGTACACAAGAATCTAATCAAACACAACCCTAAAATTGACATGATTTCTTCAAGAACTCATCAATCTCATCCCAATCTCAAGAACAAAAGTCAATTTCAAGAACACAAATCAAGAACATTAACCTTCAAAATTTCTAAAACGAATTTAACGCTGAAATTAACATGATTGGCGCATGGGTGAATGAACCCAACTCTATGTGACCTCACATACCTCTTTAGAGATCAACCCTTGGCGAAATCCGCAACCAAATCCTCGAGAAATCGACGAATCTTGACCTTTCTCCTCTTTTCTCTTCTTGAACTCTTTCTAAAAATCCTAGCGTGAATTGTAATTGTCTAAACTGAACCAAATCAGTTTAGGCCCCTAATTAAATTACTAAAAACGAATTTAGTTAATTGGGTAATGAAAAGACCAAACTACCTTTCTAAAATCTGGTTGACTTCGTTATCTAGACAACTTGACTTCAAACAGACATATCTCCATCATACGAACTCAAAAATGAGTAAACTCAGTGGTTGACTTTTGTTATCTAGTACTACACCTAACTCATCTTGTTCTAGGAGTTATGGTCGTTTGAAGTTGACCCAAAACTCATACCTTGCATAACGTCCCAAAATTTCCAAATTTAATTATTTCCAAAAATGGTTTCTTTCTAATTCTAGTTCTTTCAAGTAGTGGGGTGTTACAATATCTCCCCCCTTGGGAACATTCATCCTCGAATGAGATTACTCTTAGTAGGCAAAGTGTGTAACATCTAATATTCAGCTCAAACACCCAACAAGTCAAAATATAAATACAACATGCCAACTTAAAACAAATGCCAAGAAAAGGATTAGTACCTTAATTTGGAATTTCTCCGGACTCAAAGAGATGTGGGTATCTCTTCTTCATGTCCTCCTCACCTTTCCAAGTAGCTTCCTCAACAAACTGATTTCTCCATAGAACCTTGACTATTGCTACTTCCTTGGTCATCAACTTGCGAATATGGCAATCTAGAATTTACACGAAATCTCCTCATATGATAAGATATCTTTAATACCAATATCTTCAGTAGGTACTATAAGTGAAGGATCGCCTATACACTTCTTCAGCATAGAAATGTGAAATACCGGTTGAACCGCTACTAACTCTTAGGGTAGCTCTAACTCATAATATACTTTGTCAATCCTCTTGGATATTTTGTAAGGATCAATGTACCGGGGACTAAGCTTCCCCTTCTTACCAAATCTCATAACACCCTTCATGGGTGAAACTTTCAAGTAAACCCAATCATCTACTTCAAACTCTAAGTCTCTTCTCCTAACATCTGTATAGGATTTTTGATGATTCTGCGTTGTTTTCAATCTCTCTTGAATAACTTTCACTTTCTCCATAGCTTGATGCACTAAGTCTGGTCCTATCAACCTAGTTTCACCAACTTCAAACCATCCAATAGGGGATCTGCATCCTCTCCCATAAAGAGCCTCATACGGAGCCATTTGGATGTTAGAGTGGTAACTATTGTTATAAGCAAACTCTATGAGAGGTAGGTGATCATCCCAATTACCCTTGAAATCAATCAAGCAAGCTCTCAACATATCTTCTAAAGTCTGAATGGTGTGCTCTGCTTGACCATCAGTCTGAGGATGAAAAACAGTACTCAAGTTCACTTTCAAACCCAAACCTTTCTGGAATGACTTCTGAAATATTACAGTAAATTGTGCACCTCTATCTGAAATAATCGATACCGAAACTCCATGAAGTCTAACTACCTCTTGAATATATAACTTAGCATAATGCTCTGCTGAATGGGTAGTCTTTACCGGCAAAAAGTGGGTTAATTTAGTCATTCGATCTACAATCACCCAAATGGAATAATGTTGTCTGCGAGACCATGGTAAACCTGTGATGAAATCCTTATTGATCATCTCTGACTTCCACTCTGGAAGATCTATTTTCGAAGCCATACCACCGGACTTCTAGTGCTCTACTTTAACTTGTTGGCAATTCAAACACGTAGCAACGAACTCTGCAATGCCCTTCTTCATACTACTCCACCAATAAACTTCTTTCAAGTCACGATACATCTTGGTGGAACCCGGATGGATAGAATATCTGGAGCTGTGATCTTCTTCCATGATCCTCTCTTGAAGTTCATCCACCCTTGGCACACACAATTTACATTGGTACCTCAATACACCATATTCCCCTTGTTCAAAAGCCATTACTTTTTGCTTATGAACATTTGCCTTCAATTCAAGCAAAATAGGATCTTGGTCTTGTTTCTTTTTCACTTCAAACACTAATGATGATGCAGCCCCATTCATTACCACTACTCTTCCTTCGTCGGAATCCCTTAATCAAACTCGTAATCATGCAAGTCTATGCACCTCTTTTCCTAACTCTTTCTTATCTTCCACAAAATATGTGGTACTACCCATAGACAATCTACTCAAGGCATCAACAACAACATTAGTCTTACCTAGGTGATAGCGAATACTCATGTCATAATCCTTGAGTAATTCTAACCACCTTCTCTGTTTGAGATTAAGCTTTTTCTGACTAAACACATACTGAAGACTCTTGTGATCGATGAACACATCTACATGAACACCATAAAGATAATGACACCATATTTTTAAAGCAAATACTACGGCAACCAACTCTAGATCATGGGTTGGTAATTCTTCTCGTAAACCTTAAGTTGTCTTGAGGCATAAGCTATAACCTTGCCATTTTGCATCAGCACACAACCCAAACTGACTCAGGACGTATCACAATATACGACAAAACCTTGTTTACCCTCTGGTAAGGTCAATACTGGGGCAGTAGTCAACCGCTTTTTCAATTCCTGAAAGTTTTTCTCACAAGCTTTAGACCATTGAAACTTATCTATTTTCTGAGTCAACTTAGTCAATGGGGATGAAATAGATGAAAACCCCTCGACGAATCTTCTATATAGCCAGCCAATCCCAAGAAACTCCTAATATCAATTGGAGATGTGGGTCTAGGCCAATTCTGTACTACCTCTATTTTCTGAGTATTAACTCTAATTCCATCACCGAAAACAACATGGCCTAAGAATGCCACAGACTCAAGCCAAAATTCACACTTAGAAAACTTAGCATATAACTCCTTATCCTTTAGAGTTTGAAGGACTATTCTGAGATGACTAACATAATCTTCCTTATTCCTCGAATAGATTAGAATGTCATCAATGAATACGATAACAAACATATCTAAATAAGGCTGGAATACTATGTTTATAAGGTCCATGAATGATGCATGAGCATTGGTCAAACCAAAGGTCATAACTAGGAACTCATAATGACCATAACGGGTCCTGAATGTTGTCTTAGGGATATCACTTTCTCTTACTTTCAACTGATGATAGCTAGATCTGAGGTCTATCTTAGAAAAGCAAGTGGCACCCTAAAGTTGATCGAAAAGATCATCAATTATCAGAAGAGAATACTTATTCTTGATAGTAACCTTGTTCAACTGACGGTAATCTATACACATTCTAAGAGAACCATCTTTCTTTCTCACAAATAAGACCGAAGCGCCCCAAGGTTAGACAGTTGGTCGAATAGAATCTTTTTTGTAGGAGATCTTTCAACTGCTCTTTTAACTCTTTCAACTCTGCTGGTGCCATTCTATATGGAGGAATAGAGATATGACGAGTATCGGAAAAAATATCTATACCGAAGTCTATTTCTCTCTTAGGAGGGACTCCGGGAAGATCATTTAGAAAGACTTCTGGAAACTCACTAACAACTGAAACTGACTGAATATGAGGTGTCTCAACACTAAATTCATTAACTCGGACTAAGTGATAGACAAAACCCTTGGAAACTAACTTTCTCGCCTTAAGGTACGAAATAAAACGACCCTTAGGCACTGCTAAACTACTCATCCACTCTATAACTGGCTTATTAGGAAACTGGAACTTGACTACTCGAGTTCTACAATCGATTGAGGCATAACAAACATGAAGCCAGTCCATACCTAGAATGACATCAAAATCTACCATGTCTAACTCAACTAGGTCAGCTATGGTGCTCTTGTGATTGCCGTAAATGGTACAATCACGATAGACTCTCTCAGTTAGAATAGACTCACCAACAGGTGTAGAAACACTAAAAGGCTTAAGAAGTTGCTCAGGAAGAACATCAAAATTCATTGCAACATATGGAGTCACAAAAAATAGACTCGCTCCTGGATCTAGCAAGGCATAAACGTCATAACTAAAGACTTTGATCATACCAGTGACAACATCTAGAGAATTCTCTTGCTCTTGACAACTAGTGATAGCATAAAGGTAGTTTGATCCTCCGCCTGCCCCTGAAGTAGCTCCTTTAGGTGCAACTTTGTCTAGTGGAGAAATTGAAGAAGATTGGGCTTTATTACCCCCATTACCATTACCTTGTCTGTTCTTAAGGCACTCCTTCATAAAGTGACCGTTCTGACCACACTTAAAGCAATCAGTAGAGCCATCACGACACACCCCTGAGTGGGTCCTACCACACTAGTACATGCAGGAATCCCACTGCCTCCTTGTGCAACACTACCTTGAGACTGTGCAGGTCTAGATATGAAGTTTTATGAATCTGATTGTTGAACTCACCTCTGTTCCTTGGTGCAGGTGCACTAGCAAATGATGGAGCAGGTCCCTTTTGCTTATGTTGGAAAGAAGACTGGTTGGCATTACTCTTCTACTGCCCGGACTCATTCCCTGATGTCTTAGCTTTCTTGTTCCGAAACTCTTCTCTATCTCTCAGTTTATCTTCCTCAACCTATTGCACATGGATCATCAACTTTGTTATGTCCATGTCCCCTATCAGCATAGCTACCTTGCCTTCCTTACTTACAGACAAGACAACCCAGCAACGAATAAAATCATCCTTCTCCTCATGTCAGCAACCATCTCCGGAGCATAGCGGGAAAGTTGGGTGAACTTTAGACTGTACTCATGAACACTCATAGATTCCTGCTTAAGAGTGAGGAACTCTCTTACCTTTGCCTATCTTAGCTCACGGGGAAAGAAACATCTCATGAAGGCACTCTCGAACACAACCCAACTCACTATTGGTGCATCCTCAGCTCTACCCTTCTTCCATTGGTCAAACCAGAATAGCTACACTCTTCAGTTGATATGCAACTAGTTCCACTCGCTCAGCATCGGCAATATGCATAACCTCAAACACTTTCTGCAGTTCCTCTACAAAGTTCTTCGGATCCTCAGTGACACTTGAACCAGTGAAGCTTAGAGGATTCATCCTTAAAAACTCACGAATCCTAGAAGTGTCAACCCCTTCCTGACGATTCTCTCTTTGTTGCCCAGCTTGGTTGGTCATAACTTGGCTCAACATCTGGATGGCCTCATGGAACTCATCATTGGTGATCTCTCCTTGGGGTTGCACTTCAGGTGCATTAGGTACCCCTTATTCCTCCACATTCCTCCTAGCAGGACGACCTCTGACAGCTCTTCGTGGAGGCATGCTTTGAAAGACACGCGCAAGCATGAGTTAGAAAGAGACTTTATAGAGATAAACTCTATCGCACGAAATGAGTATGAAAGAAGTGAGATATTTCTAAATGTTGCAGCCTTCTAATTATAGATGTGACACGCTTCACACTGATAACTAGGACTCTACAGACACAACTTTATAGACTCCCTAGGACTCTTGAACTCTGTGCTCTAATACCAAGTTTGTCACACCCCAAGCCTACACACTAGGCGGGACTGGCACTCGAGAGCCATTGCTAGCCCCAAGCGACCCCTGGCCTGGCTTACTACTCAGCGGAAGACATTACTCAACAAAGATAAATCCATGTAATAAAACTAGAATGTTATAAAAGAAACATTCAACTGGCCAATAAGGCAAACTCAAGTCTCAACATAACAGAATGAAAATGTAAAGACAAATACACTAACTAGTTATCTATGAAGCCTCTAAAACTATGAGGGATGTCGGGACAAGACCCCCGATCATCTTAACAACTGAAAATACTAAAGCAATGTAAATAGGGATCCTCCGGAAAGCAAGGAGGCTCACCAAACGACTCTGAATGCTCAACTGGATCAACAAGGCGATGGATGTTGATTCTGGTTACCTATATCTACATCATAAAACAATGCAGGCCAAATGGCATCAATACATTGAATGTACGAGCATGCGAGGGGAAATATAAACATAACATAAGCTTGAACTGGAACTGAAGGAATTTACCTTGTCTCAACTCAACTCTACTCATTTCAATATAAAGTAGTAATAAGGATGCAGTATAAATAAAAACTTTAAAACATGAAGATAATAACTCAGTGTATTGAAAAACACACAATAACTCAATTTGTATATGAAAATACAAGTAACTCTGTGTATATAAGAATAAAAAATATCTCTGTGGGAGTTTCTTTAACCGACAACCATCTTTATGAGCTTAAGTGATGGTACAATGTCTTGCCTCACGCTGCTAGGGCCGTCCTATACCTTGCCGGGGTTATAGAACCTAATTCACTAAGTGGATCCACTAGTCTATGCTAAAAGCATTAAGGAATCATCTAAAAAGTATTACCCTTTTCTACCCATGTTGGCTACACAGTTTATGAAGACTTTGAATTGTCTGAACTCAAATTTGTCCCCAAATCGGTGCTCAATACTACTCCCAAAATATACTAGCTCATATGTTTAAAAACATAACTATTTCTGTCGTTTGAGATTATTACTCAAAAACTAGCTTAACAGCTCTCTTGGAAATCAATGTTTCCTCTCTTGGAAATCGGTGTTTCCTCTTTTATCTAAATGTGAAAATATTTTAACTCTTGGGAATACTTAGTTCCCATATAGTCTTTTGAAGAAATGAACTTCACTCTTGCTGTTACTCAACTCAATGCTCAAGTCTTTAAAACAAGTTTAAACGTTTGCAAAAGACTTTTGAAAAGACTCTAAGAACTCTCAAGACTTAGCTCTTAACTTTCCTTGAATTTGATTTTATGGATTCAAGGTTATGATTCGTGTTTACGGATGATTTCTAGATGTTTAGAAGTCATTTAGAGTAGTTAGAATCAATAGGAAGTGTTAGTACACTTTAGAAAGACTCAGACGGGCTAAACGACGAAAAAAGGGTAGGGGTAGACGACCCGAGCACACTGCTGGCGCGGGGCGCCATCCCCTGAAGTTCAGAGACTGCTTTTTGGCGCACTGCTGGCGCGCCACGCTAGCCCTGCTGGCGTATCAGTGGCGCGTCGCGCCAGCTCTCCCCCAGGTAATTAAACTCGACGAGTTTTTCTTCTCATTTTCTAATCTTAACTCGACTAATTTCGATTCTTTTTCTCAATTTCTTTTTCGATTCAGATACCCAATATATGTACACAAGAATCTAATCAAACACAACCCTAATATATGTACACAGGAACTCATCAATCTCATCCTAATCTCAAGAACAAAAGTCAATTTCAAGAACACAAATCAAGAACATTAACCTTCAACTTTCTAGAACGAATTTAACACTGAAATTAACATGATTGGCGCGGTTGTGAATGAACCCAATGCTATCTGAACTCACATACCTTTCTAGGGATCAACCCTTGGCGAAATCCGCAACCAAATCCTCAAGAAATCGACGAATCTTGACCTTTCTCCTATTTTCTCCTCTTTTCTAAAAACCCTGCATGAATTGTAATTGTCTAAACTGAACCAAATCAGTTTAGACCCTAACTAAATTACTAAAAATGAATTTAGTTAATTGGGTAATGAAAATACCAAAATACCCTTCTAAAATTCGGTTGACTTTCCTTATCCGGACAGCCCGACTTCAAACGGGTATATCTCCCTCATACAAACTTGAAAATGAGCAAACTCGGTGGCGTTGGAAAGATAATTCAAAGATCTTTCATATGGTATCTTGTAGCCCACCTAACTCATCGTGTGCTAGGAGTTATGGTCGTTTGAAGTTGACCCAAAACTCATACTTTGCATAACTTCCCAAAATTTCCAAATTTAATTATTTTCAAAAACGGTTTCGTTCTAATTCTAGTTCTTTCAAGTAGCTGGGTGTTACAAGGGTACTTTTGGACCAAATTATCAATGATAAGGATATTTGTACCAATGTATTGACTGGAAAGGTGATTTTGTTTATAAATAATGGAGTAACATTTTTATTCATTTCACATT
>NW_006239344.1:488857-496699 GCF_000226075.1 Solanum tuberosum | reverse complement strand
AATCAGAGCACATTTTCAAGTGTTGGAGGTTTGAAACTACTGTTTCTTAGAAAATTCAAATGCTTTTGAATGGAGTGAAATGCTGATTCTGCAATTAATTATATTGAAGTTTATGGTACATTCTTGTTATAGCCCCTAAATAATGTATGTAGTCATTCTAAGTCATGAAGTTATCTAACTCTATGTTTTCCTTCAGTCTTTCCACTGCAGACATGGGAAGGCTTATCTCTTCAGTAAGGTGTAAGTCTCTTTGATTCTGCACACTCAATCATCAGAAATGTTTCTGACATTTGCACACGTCCAATCTTTATACTTGCAGCATGAAAATCACTAGTGCAACTTACAACTTCTGTTGGTTTTATTCTTGTTAGAGTATGAATTACCATTTATTTCCTCTGATTGTTGTTGAGCTTTTCTTGGCATTGATGGGACATGAGTTATTTGTAGCTTGGTTAGATGAACAATGATATTACTAAGGTCAAGCTTATCCATACCTCTGGTACAGAAAGATGAAAAAAGCTACCATATAAATCCTCTTATTTGATTTCCACCCCTTCTTTTACTGGTGTGGAGGACACTGTTAAACTAGAAAGTGAAAAAAGATGATTTGAAATGAAAAAAGATTTGTTTTTCAAAAGTTGAGTGCAACTGGAGTATGTGCAAATTATTTGGCTTTTACTCTACGTGGGTCACGTAGCTTAGGATCTTTGATTTTGTTATTAGCTCCGAGTCATTATTATTATGGAAGGTCACAACCAACCTAGAATATTTGAGTGCACATGAAAAGTTGTGTACAAGGCAGGCTATACCCTGTAGGTTTAGTTGTTAAAGACATGGTACTTTATATTTATATCTTCATACATTTGTGTCATTGACATTGCTCTCAGGATCTTTGATTTTGTTATCAGCTCTGAGTCATTATTATTATGGAAGGTCATAACTCATAACCAACCTAGAATATTTGAGTGCACATGAAAAGTTGTGTACAAGGCAGGCTATACCCTGTAGGTTTAGTTTGTTAAAGACATGGTACTTTATATGTATATCTTCATACATTTGTGTCATTGACTATAAAATTAGCACCAGAATTTGATCTATTGGAATCACTATAGAACCTAGTGGGGATTTTACCAGACTATTATATCGTGTACTTTTGAGTGTATTTTCCAGGAGTACAAATATTAACACATCAATATATAGAATAAATTCTTACTTGACTTGGGTTATTTTCCACTTGGTAGCAGCATTACAATAGTTACATGGCTGAAATACATATATTATGCTCAACTTGATTGCTTTCCTGTTCAAGAGTTCTGCTCTTCTCAAATCTCTTCATTTCATTTTATCATTTAGAAGAAACATACAAAATGATAATGCACTTTGTAGTTCTGTATATTCTATACTCCTTTTTTATTCTTTTGACAGGGTGAATGTCACTTCTGGCGAGATAGAAGATAGAGTGATGATGACTGGTATGCACACTGTGGCAGACATTGTCTGCGTCTGTTGTGGGTCAATTGTTGGATGGAAATATGTGAGTATGGAGTGATAAAATGCTAGACATTGTCATTTGGCAGTAGCTAGAAGTTTTATTTGTTCCTAATATAACAATTCTTTTCAGGAGACCGCCCATGAGAAGAGCCAAAAGTACAAAGAAGGAAAATCAGTGCTTGAGCGGTCAGTTGATTACTTCAGTTTTCTTTAGAATTGAGTTAGGAACATATCATAAGTCCTCACTGAGGTACTTTCTTTTATACTCAACAGGTTTAAGATTTGTGGCCCTGATGGAAGCCATTACTGGGCTAGTCATGATACTCATGTTGCAGGAAGTGATGCTGATGATGTTTGATCATCATCCAGAACAAAAATTCTATCCCAAAATGTACATTCTTTAACCCACCACCCCATTAGTTCTTTATGGACCATTGGATTCTTGAATAGCTTAAGCTACTACAACTTCTTTAAGCTTGTCCTTTATTGTGTATGATAATATGGAAGCAGCCGTGTGTTGTTGCAAACTAACATGACCATCTTCCTGTATTTGTTTGCAATGACAAGACATTACTAGTAGCAACCACTCTGCTATCATTGCTTCGATCTTTCCATAGTTGTTTGGTAGTTGGATAGAGTTATGTGGGTATTAGTTATGCAAGTATTACTTATGTAGGGTTTAGTTATGCATGTATTACTTATGCGGGTATTAGTTATGTAGGTATTAGTCAAGCAAGTAGTCTGGACATGAATTTTTTAAATAAAACCAAGACTATAAATTGATTTGCCGTCTACTTTGCCCTTTTCATAACCATCCCATATCCTCCCTGAATGACTCTCATAGACCTTTTAGGTCTACCTGTTCAGAAAATAAGAAATTCTCCGTAAAGCCCCAATATTTCGATCAAGGCAGTTGCCGAACCATACTACATAGTTCTGGCAACAACAAAAGCTTAAAAAATTAGCACCTTACCCCCATCATCACATCAAAACTTGGTAGAGTTCATAACAGTAAAACTGGTCTGGTATGGTGTGAAGTTTTGTCCAAATGTAAACAGAATGATGTCCAAAACTAGCTAACATTTTTGTCTGACAATCATGGCTTTGTTGTTTTATCAACAAAAATATGACAAGGAAAACTCTCCCTCGAACAAAGTTCCAGTAGATAACAACTATTTGGCTACAACTAAGATTATTCAGCAGATGTGTAATGACCTATTCCGTCATTATAGTTGTTTAGGGCAATAGTACCCTTGTGTAGATCTTTGTGGGTCAAGAGTCAGTAGAAATCTGGAAATGGAAAATCGAGTATGAAAATCTGCTAGTGTTTCACTATAGCGGACACTTTCTTTGTAATAGTAGATCACTATTTCAACCTCATTAACTTCCCCCCAAGTCTTGGAAAAATCTCCTCTGGGGTTCTCTGGTCAAATATTTTACATTATGACTAAGTACGGACAAAAACTAACATAAAACCGTGAGTTACTGTTTTCCGACCTTCTCTATAGCGAAACTTCACAACTTCGTTATGATCATGCATACTTCCTATTTGATAAAATCATCTTTAAATAATTGATTAAACCTTCTAAAAAGGTAAAATTATGTAAGTTTGAAAACTCAAGGCCTTCGTTTTAGAAAGAAGATGATTAATGTGTAGTCATATTTCGAGAATGAATGTTCCTAAGGGGGAAAGGATGTAAATCCCGGATGTTTAAGATTGTCCATCGTCTCATGTTGAGAACTTACGCGTAATGAGTCGAAATATGAGAGTTTTATTATTGTCTGTCGTCTCATGTTGAAAACTTACGAGTAATGAGTCTAAATATGAGAGTTTTATTATAACACCACTTTTGTTCAATAGCTGATTTAGATTGAAATTTTGATAGCAATATATGTTTAATTTCTTCCTAAAATGCCTAAAAATTTATGAAAATTCTTTAGTTCCATTTGAAAATTTCTAACTTCTAAACCTCATATATGATTGGACATGTAGACCGTTCCCGTTTCACATGTACAGTCTGTATATATGTCATACCTCAACGATCTAAATTTGATATTTTTTTTAAAAAAATTTCAACCTTTTTGCACTTTTTGTACACGATAAGAAATTAACTTTTACATATTCGCATTTGCTTTAACATAGCTCGAGTCAAAGCAATGAAATTTAATGACTCAAATTTAATCCAAATTTTTGAAGTGTTACAGTTAACCTTGGTAAGCCATACCAATTGATGTTTGCCTTTCGTAAGATCACAATTCAGATAAAAGTATGAAGTTTTGTCCAAATGAAAATAATGAAAACAGAATGATGTCCAAAACTAGCTAACATTTTGTCCGACACTCATGACTTTATTGTTGTATTGACAAAATATGACAACTTGCATAAAACAACATACTCATTATCCTCAATACAGAAAACTCCCCCTCAACAAAGTTTCAGTAGATAACAACTATTTGACTACAATTAAGATTATTCAGCAAATATGTAACGACTTGTTCCATCGTTATGATTGTTTAGGGCGATAGTACCCTTGTGTAGATCTCAGTGGGTTAAGAGTTGGTAGAAATCTGAAATGGAAAATCGAGTGTGAAATTCAACTAGTGCTTCACTATAGTGAACACTTTCTTTAAATAGCGAGATTGCTATAACGAGGGAATGCTACATAGAGAAGGTAGCAAAGTTTCGCTATAGTGAAGGTCGGGAAACAGTAACTCGTGTTTTTAAGTTAGTTTTCATTAAGACTTAGTCATAACGTAAAATGTTTTACCAGAGAATCCTAGAGGAGATTTTTCTAAGACTTGGTGATTTTCTCTCTTGAGGTAAGTGTTTTTTGTTCATTCATTTTTTCCTTCCATACTTCGATGTCCTCCCTGAATTGAAAGATATGCTCTTCATAGGATTTTACACATTGAAACCTAGAATTATTATTTTAATGGCACAATATGTGGGACAGGTTAATTATGAATAATTTTCAATTTTAGTCCGTTAAACTGTCTACTAGTATAGAATTATAAACCTAGCCTTAATTATGAATTGAGGAACCTAGAAATCCCATTAGAATGATTTTTTAAGCATATGAACCATTCAAGAGAAGTTAATATGGTTGAAGCTTTATGAATGAGATTGATATGATCATGCAAACCTCCGATTTAATAAAATAGTCTTTAAATAATTGATTAGACCTTCTAAAAAGGTAGAATTATGTGAGTTTGAATGCCCAAGACCTTTGTTTGAGAAAGTAGATGATTAATGTGTTGTCATATTTCGAGGATGAATGATCCCAAGGGAAAGGATGTAACACACTGGGTGTTTAAGATTGTCTGTCGTCCCATGTTGAAGTCTTACGAGTAACAAGCCTAAATATGAGAGTTTTATTATAATATCACTTTTGTTAAACAACATTCGATTTAAATTAAAATTTGATAACAATATATTTTTAATTTCTTCCTAAAATGCCTCAAAAATTTATTAAAATTCTTTAGTTCCACTTCAAAATCTATAACCTTCTAAACCTCATATTATTGGACATGCAGACTGTCCGCGTGTCGCATTTACAGTCCATATATTCATCATACCTCGACGATCAAAATTTGATATTTTAAGTTCTCTTTGATTTCAACCTTTTTGTACACCATGTGCATGATAAGATATTAGCTTTTACATATATTTACATTTGCTTTAGCATAGCTCAGTCAAAGCAATGAAATTTAATGACTCAAATTTAATTCAAATTTGTTAAGTGTTATAGTTGACCTTAGTAAGTCATACCAAAATTACTTTATATTTGGCTTTCATAAAACAACAATTCAGGCAAAAATATGTGAAGTTTTATCCCAATAAAAAAATAATTGTTGACACCCAATTTTATCCTTCATTTTCATTTTTTTACGAGCGTCTTTTATTTGCGAGGCCAAAATATTTTTAAAGCTATCTTTGTCTACTTTTGTGCTAAAAATATGTGTTCTATGCTTTATTTTGTTGTTATTATATTGCGTAATTATCATTGTATCATTTGTTACATGCGGACCGTGATGAATTATTGACACCAGTCCTACATTTTGTCTTAGTGTACTGAGGAGAAAAGGGGTTTGGCGGGAAGAGGAGTATAACATGAAATAAGTAAGGAGGTCAACCTCTTTCAAATATACAACATGGATTATGGCAATGTAGTTGGACTCTCATGTCGATCCGCATAAATCAGCCTTTCCACGGAAGTAAATCTTTGTCTGCTAGGCAAGAGGATAGTAAGTTCCAAGTTCTATCTTAGATATTTCTATTAGTATGAAATTCATAAATAAAGTAGTTAATGATAGGTTTTTTATTTCTGTCTTTGTATTTATTCACCTTTATTAAGCACTTATAAATAATCTATCATGCTCAAGACTACTAGATTGATTTTAATTCTTAATCATGTGTTCTCATTTATCTTGTTGTTGCTACAATTCTCATTTACCCAAATTTTCTTTTTCCTATTTGTTGGAATATGCTTTATTATAGTTTGGTGTTTATTGGAAATAATTTCTTTATCTTTAAGAAATACGGATATGATATTGATATGTGTACACTCTATCTATATCCCTCATCAAATTTCACTTTTGAAAATTACATTTATTTTTGTTTGATGATATTATTGTTTTTGTAATTATGTGTTTATGCTAAGTACTTTCGATGAAGCCTTTTATATTTTTGAATGTTATCAAAACTGACCAACTGTTTAAAGTAAAAAACTTTTGTATTAGACATGAATATCAATTTCAAATTACAATGATTCACTTTTATGTAGAGAAAATTGATTAGTCTCAAGTTACACTATCTTTAAATAAGAGTCACCTTTCACAAAGCACGTTCAAGTCGTGTCAAAAAAATAGTACTAAGATAATTAATGAACTTTGATAGAATAATCACCCAATGTATGTTTTTGTTAACTATGTCATAATCTATTTTACCATCTTGTCTCGTTAGTCTATTTATATGAAAACCTTTCTTACTTTATTATTTTATTTTTTCTTTTAATTAATTAAACTTTTAGGACATACATATTCTCAATTTTATATGTTATCATTTTAAAAGTTTCAAAAACTTGATAACTTTCATTATTATGCTAAAATATCCATATACTCACATATAATCTTAATACCAATTTATTTATATATATAGATTTCTTTAAGAATTCTTTTCTTCTTGTTTTAAGGTGTTTAAAAGAGTTGATCATAAAAAATGAAACAAAGGGAGTAACATCTTATTGGGCCCGGGGCAGAGGCAGAGACAGCCTCTAATGGGGAGTATTAGGAGTTCAGATGAGGAACTATCATTGTTTCTAGAAATGCGAAGAAGGGAAAATGACAGAAATAATAATCGATTTCTTCAAAAATCCAACGAATTTGATCCCCTTGGTAAGTTTTTTTTTTGTTTTCCTTCCATTTATTGACCTTTCTTTGTCCATATCGACAGCATAAAGAATAAATTGCAAGTTGAAGTTGGTTTTTTGAACGTGCATTTCAACTTCAAGTTCCAAAAATATTTTGAGTCTTTATGGACATCATATAAATGTGTCCAACTAGTGAGGAATTTGTGATTTCTGCTTCATAACCTAAAGTTTATATATGTATTTTTTTTTTCAATTATATCTTATTGCAAGATCAAAAAGTGGTAGTTCACCTGTATTTGATATTGCATTAGCTGCACCCATGCGGAGGACTCGTACTGATGAGTTCCTTAATGCTGACAATGATAAAACGGATTACGACTGGTAATTTGTTTCTTCTTCTCCTTTCCAAGTATGTGATTCTCTGAGTTGTTTAATTGTTTCTTTTAGCTGCTTAGGGAAGTATTGATGAGTTGATTTCTCAGATGGTAACCATTTCTTCTTTATTCCAATTTTCTTCTAACAAGAAAGTGAGTATTGATCTTTTTAGAATTCTTAAGGACATTGATCTTCCGTCTTGCTTAAGGATATATCTCTTTTCTTAGACTCCATAAGGAGAGAATACACCACTTGGGTGGAAGGGGAGTCCAGGGTTTATTTTACATGGACGCGGCTTCAAAGGGGATGTTTGTTTTGATAATAAATGGAAAATTTACCTTGTTAATTTTTTGGCAATGTCATTTTTCTCTGTGCTTTTACACAAGAAGGTGGGAATAATAACTATTAGTTGAGTGACCTGGGAAATCAACTCAAATATTGATGCACAAGTTTGCTTGAATTATCTTACCTACACAAGTTTACTGAGATAAGCAGACTTTTGGGCATCCCAGTGACAGAAAACAGAATTTGAAAGCTACAGGACACAAACAAGCATGATAAGATTTTGTAATATAGGATTTATATACTAACTAATTAAACATTTAGA
>NW_006239344.1:470423-488757 GCF_000226075.1 Solanum tuberosum | reverse complement strand
GGTGGGTTATAGTAGGTGCCATCATTACTTGAGAAATTGGGTCGTGACAAAAGGTCAAGTTCTTTTGTAGTGAATCTTAGTTGGCAATGCTTAGGTGGAGGGATTAGTCCCATGTGGCTTGCCACATCACTAAAAATTTGGGGTGTTAACTCTTAAGGGTATTTGTGGTCTCCTAGGATAACGGCGGGGGTATTTTGATCCCAAAATGTAATGGAGGGTATAAGTGGTCTATTTCGCATAGTTCAGGGGCAATTTTGACCCTTTTCCGTATTTTAAATTCTCTTTGATTTCAACCTTTTTGTACACCATGTGCATGATAAGATATTAGCTTTTACATATATTTACATTTGCTTTAGCATAGCTCAGTCAAAGCAATGAAATTTAATGACTCAAATCTAATTCAAATTTGTTAAGTGTTATAGTTGACCTTAGTAAGCCATACCAAAATTACGGGCAAAATTACTTTATATTTGGCTTTCATAAAACAACAATTCAGGCAAAAATATGTGAAGTTTTATCTCAATAAAAAAATAATTGTTGACACCCAATTTTATCCTTCATTTTCATTTTTTTACGAGCGTCTTTTAATTTGTGAGGCCAAAATATTTTTTAAGCTATCTTTGTCTACTTTTGTGCTAAAAATATGTGTTCTATGCTTTATTTTGTTGTTATTATATTGCGTAATTATCATTGTATCATTTGTTACATGCGGACCGTGATGAATTATTGACACCAGTCCTACATTTTGTCTTAGTGTACTGAGGAGAAAAGGGGTTTGGCGGGAAGAGGAGTATAACATGAAATAAGTAAGGAGGTCAACCTCTTTCAAATATACAACATGGATTATGGCAATATAGTTGGACTCTCATGTCGATCCGCATAAATCAGCCTTTCCATGGAAGTAAATCTTTGTCTGCTAGGCAAGAGGATAGTAAGTTCCAAGTTCTATCTTAGATATTTCTATTAGTATGAAATTCATAAATAAAGTAGTTAATGATAGGTTTTTTATTACTGTCTTTGTATTTATTCACCTTTATTAAGTACTTATAAATAATCATTTTCAAAGTTCAATTACTATCATGCTCAAGCATTTTTACAAAATCTAGTTATAATCATATTTTTAATTAGGTTTCACTTGTATTTAACAAAATCTAGTTATAATCATATTTTTAATTTGGTTTCACTTGTATTTACATATTTTATTATTCTTTTATACTATCTTAGTTTAGTTAGTTTTGGTAGCAAAGAACTTATTGTAAGCAGAGTATATTTTCTGTCATCATATAAATTTTTCTAGCAACTTATTGGATTATCTAAATGATGTGTAACTCTCTATTCAATTATTCATACATGCCTTTTTATTTGGGGTTTTTGCGTCCTAGCAAAACTACTAGATTGATTTTAATTCTTAATCATGTGTGAAACTTATCTTGTTGTTGCTACAATTCTCATTTACCCAAATTTTCTTTTTCCTATTTGTTGGAATATGCTTTATTATAAGTTTGGTGTTTATTGGAAATAATTTCTTTATGTCTAAGAAATACGGATATGATATGTGTACACTCTATCTCTATCCCTCTTCAAATTTCACTTTTGAAAATTACATTTATTTTTGTTTGATGATATTATTGTTTTTGTAATTATGTGTTTATGCTAAGTACTTTCGATGAAGCCTTTTATATTTTTGAATGTTATCAAAACTGACCAACTGTTTAAAGTAAAAATCTTTTGTATTAGGCATGAATATCAATTTCAAATTACAATGATTCACTAACTTTTATATATGGGAAATTGATTAGTCTAAAGTTACACTATCTTTAAATAAGATTCACATTTCACAAAGCACGTTCAAGTCGTGTCAAAAAATAGTCCTAAGATAATTAATGAACTTTGATAGAATAATCACCCAATGTATGTTTTTGTTAACTATGTCATAATCTATTTTACCATCTTGTCTCGTTAGTCTATTTATATGAAAACCTTTCTTACTTTATTGTTTTATTTTTTTCTTTTAATTAATTTAACTTTTAGGACATACATATTCTCACTTCTTTAAATACTTTTTATATGTACATCACTTTGATTTCAACCATGACAAGTGGAGGAGTCAATGTGTGAAGCATAGCTTAAAAGGAATCGTCTCTCCAAGCAGGGCTAGGTACGTGTTGGCCTTTTAGGAAATGATGAAAAAAGACAGGCTATAGTCGACTTCTTGTAAGCACATATATAACTTTATAAAAATAAAGCACTTGCTACTCCCTTCTTTTTCAATTTTATATGTTACCATTTTAAAAGTTTCAAAAACTTGACAACTTTCATTATTATGCTAAAATATCCATATACTCTCATATAATCTTAATACCAATTTATTTTTATATATATAGATTTCTTTAAGAATTCTTTTCTTCTTGTTTTAAGGTGTTTAAAAGAGTTGATCATAAAAAATGAAACAAAGGGAGTAACATCTTATTGGGCCCGGGGCAGAGGCAGAGACAGCCTCTAATGGGGAGTATTAGGAGTTCAGATGAGGAACTATCATTGTTTCTAGAAATGCGAAGAAGGGAAAATGACAGAAATAATAATCGATTTCTTCAAAAATCCAACGAATTTGATCCCCTTGGTAAGTTTTTTTTTTGTCTTCCTTCCATTTATTGACCTTTCTTTGTTCAAATTGACAGCATAAAGAATAAATTTCAAGTTGAAGTTGGTTTTTTGAAGGTGCATTTCCACTTCAAGTTCCAAAAATATTTTTAGTCTTTATGGACATCATATAAATGTGTCCAACTAGTGAGGAATTTGTGATTTCTGCTTCATAACCTAAAGTTCATATATGTATTTTTTATTTCAATATATCTTATTGCAAGATCAAAAAGTGGTAGTTCACCTGCATTTATTATTGCATCAGCTGCACCCCTGCGGAAGACTCGTACTGATGAGTTCCTTAGTGCTGACAATGATAAAACTGATTACGACTGGTAATTTGTTTCTTCTTCTCCTTTCCAAGTATGTGATTTTCTGAGTTGTTTAATTGTTTCTTTTAGCTGCTTATGTTGATTTTGGACATTATAAGTTTCTTTATCCAATTTAATCTTTTTCACCATGTAGTTTATAAATTCTTTAGGGAAGTATTGATGAGTTGAATTCTCAGATGGTAACCCTTTCTTCTTTATTCCAATTTTCTCCAACAAGAAAGTGAGTATTGATCTTTTTAGAATTCTTAAGGACATTGATATTCCGTCTGCTTAAGGATATATCTCTTTTCTTAGACTCCATAAGGAGAGAATACACCACTTGGGTGGAAGGGGAGTCCAGGGTTTATTTTACATGGACGTGGCTTCAAAAGGGATGTTTCTTTTGATAATAAATGGAAAATTTACCATGTTAATTTTTTGGCAATGTCATTTTTCTCTGTGTTTTCACACAAGAAGGTGGAGATAATAACTATTAGTTGAGTGACCATCTGGGAAATCAACTCAAATATTGATGCACAAGTTTGCTTGAATTATCTTACCTACACAAGTTTACTGAGATAAGCAGACTTTTGGGCATCCCAGTGACAGAAAACAGAATTTGAAAGCTACAGGACACAAACAAGCATGATAAGAAATATGTAATCTAATTTTGTTATATAGGATTTATATACTAACTAATTAAACATTTAGAACTACTCATCATATATGACATTTCATTGATTATGTTGGTTCCAATGTAACAAACGATAGATTCAAGTCATTCAACTTTGTTAAAGATTATAAGCGTTGAACATCTAACTTAATTCATAGTGCCAAGAAACTTAAAACACCATGCTAAAAATTTAGCTGGAAGTTCCTCCTCCTCTCAATTGAGGACTTGGTCAAATAATAGGCGCTTGAAGATTTGGTAGATCATACGTTTCATTTATCATAAGAGACTTAATAAAATCCTTTTAAAATTCTTGTTATGCACCATGAGGATCGGCAGAAAATTATGAGATAGTGCCCTACTTGTGTCTAGTAGACCGATACAGGTCTCCTAGTCTACTGAACTCTTTAAATGTTAAAGACTAGGTGTTTGACATGGAGGGATGTTTCTTTTGATAATAAATGGAAAATTTACCATGTTAATTTTTTGGCAATGTCATTTTTCTCTGTGTTTTCACACAAGAAGGTGGAGATAATAACTATTAGTTGAGTGACCATCTGGGAAATCAACTCAAATATTGATGCACAAGTTTGCTTGAATTATCTTACCTACACAAGTTTACTGAGATAAGCAGACTTTTGGGCATCCCAGTGACAGAAAACAGAAGTTTGAAAGCTACAGGACACAAACAAGCATGATAAGAAATATGTAATCTAATTTTGTTATATAGGATTTATATACTAACTAATTAAACATTTAGAACTACTCATCATATATGACATTTCATTGATTATGTTGGTTCCAATGTAACAAACGATAGATTCAAGTCATTCAACTTTGTTAAAGATTATAAGCGTTGAACATCTAACTTAATTCATAGTGCCAAGAAACTTAAAACACCATGCTAAAAATCTAGCTGGAAGTTCCTCCTCCTCTCAATTGAGGACTTTGTCGAATAATAGGCACTTGAAGATTTGGTAGGTCATACGTTTCATTTATCATAAGAGACTTAATAAAATCCTTTTAAAATTCTTGTTATGCACCATGAGGATCGGCAGAAAATTATGAGATAGTGCCCTACTTGTGTCTAGTAGACCGATACAGGTCTCCAAGTCTACTGAACTCTTTAAATGTTAAAGGCTAGGTGTTTGACATATGACACTCAAGACTCCAAATACAATTTATATGTGCATCTTAAACTTTGATGTCATACTTCTCCAGGTAGTATTCTTAATTAGTGTTATCAAAGGCGTGCTTAACCCCTGAAGCGAGGCTCAAAACATGTTGAGCGTTTCGCCTCGCTTTATGTGCGCTTCATTGTCGTCATCAAGGTTCTAAGGCAAACGTTTCCTTGCCAATGAGCCTCTCATGAAGAAGTGATACTAAATAATTGATATTTCACTTTATCATAATTTTTTTTCAATTTCTTTGGATATATATTTGTCATTCATGTTAATAATTATTAGTCTTGGACTAAACATATATGTTTATATTCTTTTCTCCCTTTGCGCCTTTTTTAATTAAAGTCCACGCTTTATTTGCGCGTTGCGCTTAAAGCCCCCACAGACCCTAGAGCTTTTTTGCGCTTTTCGCCTTTGATAACACTGTTCTTAATACATGCTAGCTGAATTCAATTTCTTGATGTTACAAGGGAGGATAGCTAAGAGGGTTAAGGATGCAAATTTTAAGTGATAAAATATAAGGATGTCCTTGGAAACATGTATGGAAAACTAGGCAGCCTCTCAGAGTATCTTGTTTCACCTGGACTGCCCTGAAAGAAGCATGCCTAACACAAGACAATCTCCGGAAAAAAGGTGTAATCCTCATCAACAGATGTGTCATGTGCAAGCAGACCAATGAAAGTGGATAACTTTTTGGATTTTGTTAGTTCTCTATCTCTAGTACAGTAGAGTAGTAGGGCCCCCTATTGACTGTTTCTCAAGTTTTTGCTAAGCTAGTGTCACGGACTTAGAGTCTTACTAAAGCTCCGTGCGGCACTTGACAACTTACTCACTAGTCTTTCAAGATCTTGTAAGCTCAAGTAAGCCTTTTATGCTAAAGATCGCTAAGAGAATGAAAGGAAAGACTTAGAGAATTTTGGAAGAAGGCTTTGTATTGCTTGGAAGAATGCTTTACAACTTGCTTGCTTGGATGGTGCTTTGCAAATGAGGGGCACCTCTATTTATACTACCTCCTAGGGACTAAA
Source organism: Solanum tuberosum (assembly GCF_000226075.1). NCBI lineage: Eukaryota > Viridiplantae > Streptophyta > Magnoliopsida > Solanales > Solanaceae > Solanum > Solanum tuberosum. The sequence goes on along the minus strand of NW_006239344.1, from coordinate 482,930 downwards.
ATGTAATTAATATTTACTTTACAAGTCCCTAAACTATTTACACTTTGGTCCCTCCCTAGAATCTTCTACTAATTATAGGAAATTCTAAAGCTTTCCAAGAAAATATCTAGACCTTCCATTGCCTTCTAAGTTATTCCATCGCCAACCGGGTCTTGTCTTCTTGTACGCATGGCCAATAGTCTACTCACTCGATCCACGCCCTCGCGCAACGTCTTCAGTTGTTTCCTAATCTCTTTCAGCCTGGTCTTATGATCTTCCTCCTTCCTAGGAAGCAAGCGCCTCGGCGGCTTCTTTGGCATCACGGCATTGTTCCTTTCTGGAACCTTCTTCGTGCGTGGTGGCAGGGACCCTTTTGCACCATTGTCTTCTTTCGAACTTGCAATGGTGGCTCTATGCGTCGACTCCTTCTTCTTAGGGCCTCTTATGAGTTGTAGGGCTGTTAGACGTACTTGTCCTTCCGTCTTCGGTACCTTAACCAGGGGCACCATACATGATCTTCCTTGCTCCATGACTAGAAGTCGTTGGAGGTAAGGGTCGATCACCGCGTGGCACTGCTGGAAGAATTCCTGCCCAAGAATTACATCGAAGAGATCTACAGGAGCGACAGTGAAATTGGTCTTACCTTGCCACTCGCCTAGCGTGATGCTCACTCCATGTGCGACTCCGCTCACAGGAGTCGGGGGTGCATTGACCGTCCTGAGTTGGGCGTTACTTGGATTGTAACTCAGTCCCAACCTTGTCGCTGCCGTCTTGGTCATTATATTGACCTCTGCACCCGTGTCGACCATAGCACGCGTGGGTCTTCCATTTATCGTAACGTCGACATACTGCGCGCCATATCCTCTTGGCTTCTCTGGCTGCTTCGTGATGGCTCCGCATAGTCCTATCAAGCCCAACTGCGTCGTCCCTTCGCCTTGTCCTTGCTCCTGGGCGTCTTTCTCCTTCCGCTCTCGCAGGATGGCACCAAGGCTCTTCAGTTCAGGGCACCTTGCATAACCATGCAGCTCGCCGCATATGTAGCAACCACCTTTGTTGGCAACCTCTATCTTCCTCTCCGTGTTGCCATGACGTCCGGACTTCTTGCCATCGGACTTATAAGTGTCATGCTTCTTGGGATGTGGCCGCTGCTCCTCGCTTCGCCACGATCTCCCCCACCATGGTCATGACTACCTCTCATCTCTTCTCCTCTGGCTCTGTCGGGTTTCTCATGCCTGAAGTCTGTCAAAGCTTCGGTCTGCGTGATGGCTTCGTCTATGGTCCTGACTTGCCGACGTTCCAACTCCGTCCTGGCCCAATTTTGCATCCCATCCATGAAGTGGAACAACATATCATCATCCGTGAGGTTAGGAATTTGAAGCGTGAGGGTAGTGAACTCCTGCACATATGCACGGATGCTGCCCGTTTGCTTCAGCTCCCTAAACTTGCGCTTCGTCTCATAGATGACGTTGTTAGGGAAGAAGGCTTTCTTGAACTCCTCCCGGAATGCTCCCAGGTGTTGATGGTGCACGTCCCCTTCCCTATCTCGGCCTCTTTGTGCCTCTACCATAGCATGGCCATCTCCGAAAGATACAACATAGCAGTGTTGATCTTACTCTCATTGCTCTTCAGCCCGTTGCACTTGAAGTAATTCTCCAAATGCCAGAGAAAATTCTCCACCTCTTGCGCGTCACGGACGCCTTTGAACATAGGTGGCTTGGGAGCCTCGACCCTGGCCTCCCTATCTCGATCAAGCGACGATGATCCTCCAGCTGCCACACCTTCCTTGAGTGCTTTCATCTCGGCCTTCATGGTCTCAATCGTGCTCAACGCCTCCATGAGCCGACACTCCAAGGAAGTGATAGCCTCCTTCATCTCAAACTCGGCTCGCTGACGTCCCTCCAACTCCTTACGGATGTTTTCGGTCTCCTCAAGGGTGAAGTCTTTGAGAATCTTGAATTTGCCATCGGCCACGTTCATGCGCCGGCCTAATATCTCCACGGCCTGCCTTGCCACTTCAACCCTTGTGACCCACTCTTCTCCTGTGGTGACGTCAATGGCCTCCTCGCCACATTCCTCGTCACTTGCTTCGGTGGTTGAGGGTGGATGAGATGTTAGCGCCTCGCTTGGTGCGGGATCCAACAGCATTTCTTCATGACTCTTTTGGTGCTTCTTTCCCTTGCGGTTCTTCTTTCCACCATCCGGACGGACGTTGGTGGTACTAGCGGCATTCACGTCTCCTTCGGTTGCCATTCCCTTAGTATCAAACCTTCGCTTTGATACCACTTTGTCACGGACTTAGAGTCTTGCTAAAGCTCCGTGCGGCACTTGACAACTTACTCACTAGTCTTTCAAGATCTAGTAAGCTCAAGTAAGCCTTTTATGCTAAGATTGCTAAGAGAATGAAAGGAAAGACTTAGAGAATTTTGGAAGAAGGCTTTGTATTGCTTGGAAGAATGCTTTACAACTTGCTTGCTTGGATGGTGCTTTGCAAATGAGGGGCACCTCTATTTATACTACCTCCTAGGGACTAAAATGTAAGAGTTAATAACTTTGATGGTCACTCAACTATCAACTTTTTTCACAGAAAGTCACTCAACTTTCATTTTTAACTCAAAAGTCACTCAACTATGACTTCTTTGCATAGAAAGTCACTCAGCCTATTTTATTATTTTTTTTCACTAAAATTTGCTGATATGGAATTTTTATTTTTAACCAAAATTTTAAAAATCAAATACATATCCATTTAATGACCTGCCTCATTTAACCCGATCCGCTAAAAATATGATATTAAACTTTTTATTTTATCATTAGTTCCCCAAATCATTCTATTGTCTCTTTTATCTCCTAGCGTTCTTCTTCTCTTTTTTTTTTTTTCTTTTTTTTTTTTTAACTTTTTAAAAACTTTAGCTGTCTGTATATTTAACAGGCCACTTTGAGGGCTTGTATTTGTTTTTAGAGTTTAAAAAAGTTTTTAAAAGTAAAAAAAAAGAAAAGAAAAATGAGACAAGAGAGAATGATTTGGGGAATTAATGATAAAATAAAAAGTTCAATATTATATTTTTAGCGGGTCGGATTAAATGGGGCGAGTCATTAAATGGTTATGTATTTGATTTTTAAAATTTTGGTTAAAAATAAAAATTCCATATCAGCAAATTTTAGTGAAAAAAAATAATAAAATAGGCTGAGTGACTTTCTATGCAAAGAAGTCATAGTTGAGTGACTTTTGAGTTAAAAATGAAAGTTGAGTGACTTTCTGTGAAAAAAGTTGATAGTTGAGTGACCATCAAAATTATTAACTCTATAATTCTGTTTGGAGCAGCTTTCTTGCACATTGTGCTTTGTGACTTTGCATCTTCTTGATGCTTTCTAATATCATTTAATTACTTTACCAAAAAAAAAAAGGATGTCAAAAGCAAGTTTTTATTCAAACATCATGAACAGTGAGAAAAACACGTATAGTTTGTAGATGTATTTGTTTTCTGCGCAATTTAAGTACAAATATTAATGGCTGCCATATATCAAAATCTAGCACTCAAATAAATAAAGGGAGTAGGGTGGTGCACCCCCTTTCTGTAAATTTGAAAAGCAGAACAAAAAGGGCTTCTTTGCACCTCTGATGTTGAATTATTTTGTTGATTCATGAATCAGATTTCCCAGATATTCTTTTAAAATCCTATCTGCAGTTCTGTATGCGTTATTATGAGATGTTATTTTCCTGTTTCAAGCTTCTAACACCTCCAGGCACTCCTCTTTTTCCTTCTCTAGAGATGGAATCACGCAAAACTATGATGAGTCAGCTGGGAACTTCTAGAGCTCACCCCACTGCATTGACATCTAGAGTAAGAATATGTATATTCTACTGTTACATTCTTTCTTTGCTGAAATGCATTATGTGTAATTGGAAATTAGTATATTTTCACTTTTGTAATGTTTAACACGGGAAATGTTGACCATCTGTATAATCTGAGAGTATTTCATCCCATATCCAGCCACCAGAGGGATGTGGAGATTTCAAGGAAACCTAAAAGAATATTTCTTTAATTAAACAGGAAGACCCTGACAGGTTCTTTAGTTCAGACTGCGTGCACAATGGTGGCTCCATTGTTTAGTCAAATGCTATTCGCAGAAGCCCTCTACTGAATTTGAGGGTTATTTTAGTTTTTGAATGTAGAGGTATGATGTACAACTGCTCCCATGCTTAGTTCAGGTGACAAAGGCCGAGGAACTTGTGACCTAGGTCTAGGTTCGACCTCTATACCATGTGAACTAAGCCTAACATTTAATTGGAGAGTAGTAGAGGGCTGAGCCCATTATTCCCGAACTTCGAATGCTGCAGTTGGTCCTAATGGTTGACTGTAGATGCATACAGTTATCAGAAAGAAAAAGTGTGCCATACATTTCTTTTGTGATGCTTCTTGTGGGATATTATGAGTACCCAATCTCCTAGATATCAACCATTTGGAAAACTGAAACTCCTACGAATATTTTTGGGCTATGATTTCTTTATCCTAGTAAGGATGCATTAGCTAGCACATGCTCTTATGATGGGGTGTCTGTGATCAGTTTGAGTTGGTTTTTTCTTAAAGATTCTCCCGAGTAATTATAATAATCAGATTTATTGATGTTCCTAGTATTACTAAATGTTATAACACATTTAATCATTATCCAATTTGATGGAATTGTTTAATCTTGAAGAGAATCTTCTATAATTATGCATATTAGGCGTCTTTTTTGGTTTTATGCAGTCATTTATAACTTGATTGTTCTTGGACAATAATAGAAGGAAACAATGAGGAAAAACATTAATAGACAAAGTTCACAATTTAAAAGTTCATACGACGAAAAACACCAACTTGTAGCTTGCTTTTATTTGAAACCCATAATTTACATTGAACTAAGTAAAAGAAAGATTAAGAAAGGTAAGTCCCATGGAGCGGTTGTTAAACCAACTATGTTGTATTGGTCGGAGTGTTGGTCAGTCAAGAACTCGCATCCTCAGAAGTTGAAGGTAACATAAATGAGGATGCTTAAATGGATGTGTGGGCACATTAGAAGAGGCAAGATTAGAAACGAAGATATATGAGGCCTGGTGGGAGTAGCTTCAATGGTGGACAAGATGCGGGAAACAAGGCCAAGATTGTTCGAGCATTCGAAGAGGAGGAACACAAATGCCCTAGTGACGAGGTGCGAGAGGTTGACAATGATAGGTTTGAGGAAGGTAGAGGTAGATCGAGGAAGAATTGGGGAGATGTGATTACAATAGATGAAACATCTTCAACTAAATAAGGACATGAATTTAAACAGGAGATCATGGAGGTCGAGGATCAGGGTAGACGGTTAGTAGGTAGTTGAGCATTTTCTCTCTTTCTCGTGGTAGATCAGGGTTCTAGTCTGGCAGTATTATCCCACCGTCCCAATTTGACACAGTTTAAGAAAATCAGGAAGACTTTTGAAACTTGTGGTTTAAAACAAACCTTAGATATTTGTGTGACGGTAAATCAATTCGTTAGGGGTAAAAGGGAAATTTTAAAGTTATTTCTAATTATAGAAAAGTGATATTCTTTTGAGGACACATTAAAAAGTAAAGTATGTCACATAAATTGGGACAAAGGGAGTATTATTTTGCTAGCATTACCTTGTTCTTCTATTTTATTTCTATTGTTGTTTCTTTTACTTTGGTTATCTCTAATATTTTTATTGTCAAATATTTTTCTTTTTTTCAATATTCTCATAATAGCTTTTTACTCATGCATTTCTTTCAAACCATGTTCTGAAAATCGATTTTCTTGATCAGAGGGTCTTTTGAACCTCTCTACCCGTCAGAATTAAGGGTAAGGTCTGCGTACACCCCACCCTTCCCAAACCCCACTCGTGGGACTATATTGGGTATGTTGTTGTTTGCAAGTACACTAAAGAAAGATTAGAGAAAGCATAGTTAAATATGTCTAGACACCAATTTACTTGAAGACAATGCAGAACTTTGCCTATTACTGTGAGTAGATAAATATGTGAAGTGCAAATAGTGAAGCTTTCTGCCTGGCAATCTTAACCTGAAGTGTGTATCACAGTTTTGATATATTTTTATCTGTAATTTGCTAACTTTGATGCAGTTAACAAATTCTCTCCCAGAGGCCACCTCAAGAAGCAACTTAGCATCTAGACAGCTAGCTTCCTCTCCTGGATTAAAACACTTCAAGTTCTAGTCTTCGAAGACCATCTTCTTCAGGTGGATCAAGACCTTCAACTCCTACTGGTAGACCGACATTGAGCTCATCTAGATCCACCTCGACCTCAGCATCTAGATCCACATCTGCTGCAGCAACCAAAGCAATGGCATCCTCTGCAACCTCTAGATTAATGTCAACCACGACAGCATCTAGATCATCAAGGTCTGCAACACCTACTTCTCGGGCCACCATGCCTTCTGCAAAACCCACTGTTCCTCCAAGATCTTCAACACCTACTGCAAGATCCAGTGCACGGTCCTCAACACCAACAAGCAGGGCCTCAGTTACTGGATCAAAGTCCACATCAAGGGCAGCAACTCCAACTCGTCGAGCAACTTCAGTGTCAAGTACAACAAATACAACTGTTCCTCCAGTTAAATCTGTGTATTCCCCTTTGGGTACCAGGTCAGCTACAATGGCATCACGAAACCCTGCAGCCTCACGTGCTAGTTCTCCAACTGTAAAACCCAGACCATGGAAGCCTTCAGATATACCAGGGTTCTCCCTTGATGCTCCACCCAATTTAAGGACATCACTACCTGACAGGCCAATTTCAGCTACAAGGGGCAGACCTGGAGCAGCTAGTGTCAGGTCTTCATCTGTTGAGCCAGCTTCAAATGGAAGGGTTAGACGACAGTCATGCTCTCCAGCAAGAGGACATCCTCCTAATGGTGTTATGCATAGCAGTGGAAGCTCTGTTCCTGTACCATCCATGAGCCGACTTCATGCTAAAGCCAAGGACAATGTAAGCCCTGGCATGGTTGGGACCAAAATGGTTGAAAGGGTAATAAATATGCAGAAGCTGATTCCTCCAAAAACAAGATGACAAACATTCTCCACGCAGTAACTTGATCTGCAAAGTCTTCGTCACCTGATAGCTCAGGTTTTGGAAGATCATTATCAAAGAAATCCTTGGATATGGCTATTAGACATATGGTATATACATTCTTTTCACATTCCTATGCTAATAGAATATTGTGCTCTACCATAGACTGAAGACATAAGTATATTTTCAAAAACTGATTAGAGTAGCAATATTTGTGTTGTTTTTTTTATAGCTCTAAGTCTTAGATGATCTGTCTTGTTGGCCTTCTTGTTCTCTTATCCTTTTTGGATTTGCTTAACTTTGAGACATTGTTCTTGGACAGGATATAAGGCAGAGAGTCTCGGTTAATTTGCGTCCCTTGATGACTAATATTCCAGCATCCTCTATGTACAGTGTGAGATCAGGGCCGCCTACTAGAGGCAGGACAAGCAGGTCAATTAGCGTGCCTGACTCCCCACTTGCCACGAGCAGTAATACTAGTTCTGAGGTGAGTGTAAGCAGCAACGTTGTGTGGGTTGATGGAAGTGAAATTGATGAAGACATTAGCAGTGATAAAGGTGCTCGATCACCTGCCATTGTGCGTGGGAGGTGATGATTGGCTTTCATGCTGCATGATGCTTTCTATGTTTTGGATCGGTGCCAGTTTGAGAGTTCTGAAACCTGAATATGATTGTTTCCCTGGAAGAACTGACTGATTTGATTCACCTGACTATGTAAAGATTGATGCACTGTCTAGCTGTATTTTGAATCATTGTATTATTAGTCCTGTTAATGCCAATGCCTCGTTTTTGTTCATGAGAAATGTGACATATATGAGATTAGTATGTCTAAACATCTTGTGATGTGAAATGTGACATATATGACATTTTGCTTTCTTAGAACATTTAATCTACTTTTCTAACAGATAATTCATAGGTCGAAATGTCTATCTGTTGTTCCTTCAGGTCATGTTAGGCAGTGAGATGCAATGGAATTACCAGATGCAGTGAACTTGTTTTGACATGGATGCTGAACAAAGATAGTAGATTTCAACCGCGATGTCTAAAGCTCAAATACATTAGAGATAAATTATACCATTAGCAAATCAAATAGTGCTTTGATGAATTATCAACTAGTGTAGTTCCAATAGAACAACACAACCACTCATGTTAAGGAAAATTCAATCATTTTATGCTCTTTATTGTTGATGGTTTTTCTCATATGCTATTTAATAAATATATGAGAAAAAAAGAAGAAAACATTTAATTTAAACCATCGTGAAATTCCGAAGTTGTTCTAGAAGGGAAAATGGTCGAAGAGTTCACATTGAAGACTTGTCGACCATTTGATTTATCATTTGCTCAAGTCGTTGATTGTACTTGCCTAATAATTAGCCCTACAAAGACAAAACACCATAAGAAGAATGGAGTGATAAGAGGAATTTCTCACTTACGAACTTTTAAAATTGCAATGATACTCTAATTTAATTGCACTGTAATATACCTTTAGGACTATTCAAAACGAGTCACTTTTACTCTCCATTACTTTTTTTGCTCAAAAATGCTTTCGTTGTTAGGTTTTTGGATCAAATATGCTCTCCAACTAGCAAAAGAGTTCAAACATATCTTGTTACTTACGGGTTTCGGTTTGGTTGGTTCGGTTATTAACCATACACAAAAATAAAAGAAACAATTCATTTAAAATGTGAAAAAAGTGACAACAATTCATTCAAAACGAAAAATAGTTAGAATGACTTAAATTACTAAATTTTCAATCACTAAATTTACTATCAATAAAGCTTTAAAATTCACTATATTGGCCTAGAAGGAAGAGACAATAACATTTTCAGTCCCACAAAGAATTGACAGACACTCATATACATGAAATCAATAAGATAAATGTTTCATCTTGGGCATTTTTTGCTTTCAATAAGTAAATTATAAAGAAATTTTAATGAAAATATGTATAAGATCTTTAAAATTGTTTATAAAAATAATATATTAAGTATGTATATTAATTAAATATATGTATATAATTCGTTGGTTCGGTTATTTCTTCTATTTTTTCGAATAAAACCATAACCAAACCAAATACTATCGGTTTTCAAAAATCTAAAACCAAACCAAACCCAAATAAAATCGGTTTTATTTTATCAGTTTGGTTCGGTTTTTCGGTTTGAATTGGTTTTTATCCAAACCGTGAACACCCCTACTTACGGTTGCTCCAAAACAAAAATAAATTAATACTCCCTATGTCCCCAATTACTTGTCTACTTTTGAATTGACACACCAATTAAGAAAACAATTATTGATATAGTGAAATTTACCATTTTACCCCTATTAATTATGAAGTGGATGAATTAAAAACTTAAGATTTTCAAGAAGTTCTACTTTCAAAGTATTTAAATAAGGGTATAATAGGTAAAATAAATTATTCTTTCTTGATTTGTCAAAATGAACAAGTATTTAAGGATAATTTAAAAAAAACGGACAAATAATTAGGAACGGAGAAAGTATTGTCTTTGAGCTATTCAAAATAAGACTTTTTTTTTGGGCTCAAACTGTTGATATGCTAATTGATGAATCTCTTTCGTTTTTATTTCGCCAAACTTTGGGATAAATTTTATTTAAATAGAAAAAATTTGACCAAACTTTAATCTCATAGAATCCATTTTGAGCATCTCCATTGAATTCCCAGTCCCTTTTTCTCATTTTCCTTATTTGTCCTAATCGGGTCTTTGTTATCAAACTTTTAATTTAACCTAACCCTTTTACAAAAAAAAAAAAAAAAAAATCTGGAAACCTAATTTCCAGGAAGTTTACCTGAAGAGGACAATTCAATATATAGGAGTTGATTGGCCACAAATTATGCAAACTCTTCGAGTCATGTAGAAGAACAAACCGCAATGAGCTGCCTTCATAATTGATCAATTGTTCCGACATCTCTCAATAAATTATACTACAAGATTTTCCACATGTTGCTACGAACATTGGACTAATATTACACATCTTACCTAACTAAATAAGAATAACTTTACTACGTAGACAAAAAGAAGACTTAAACAATTAATGTCCCTCAGAAAATAAATAAAAAAATCACTTCTTGAAATACTATACATTTTTCACTTTAACGTCAAAGAATGGGACAATAATAGTATGCTATAGGGAATTTATGAGAACAGTCTGGCAGAGGTTAGAGAAAAAAACAAACTTTAAAATCCAAAAATTTACCAGCAAGTCATAACTCAGCACATTATTGTTGATTAGTCTGTTTTTTCTGGAGTAAGAAATCCAATAGGGATTCCAAATCTACCATAACATAAGGAGAGGAGGTAGAGCAATAGCTTGGGTTGACCCTCTTAATGAAGATCGATCTGGCAGAGGAGAAGTAGATCCATTCAAGTCCAAAGCAAGGTGGAAAGTCTAAGGCGTAAGTCATCGGTTCAAATCCGATAAGGGGCTTTGTAAAACCCCAATCTAGTATTCATATTTGATGGGAGAATTTTATTTTTATTTGTAATAAAAAAAGTAACTAACTGGATAATACATTATCATTATACTTAGTTATAAAGAGCCTACTGGTCTAAATTTGTGTCCAATTTTATTGTACAGGTGAATCTTTATGTCCCTTTCTATATTTTCTTGTCTACCTTAAAATACCCAACTTGTCAATATCATGAAAAATCATACAAACAATTAAAATTGGAGAATAAATTTAATAGTATTAGACCTGTGTCTTTTGCTACCAACCTTCTTACTTTCTTAAATGATTCTCCCAACTCATACACAGAATTCTTACTTTTATGCTATGAAGAAGTATACTGTTGTACTATCTTTACTGACCTTTTTCTCTTTGCTACTACCCTATGTTCTTTGCTCATCAAAAGTTCAGTTGGGAGGGAATGAAACAGACAGAATGTCACTACTAGCATTCAAGAATATGATCATTGATGACCCTTTCAAGATCATGGACTCCTGGAATGAAACTATACATTTTTGTGACTGGCCTGGGGTTTCATGTGGTCGACGTCATCCCCGAGTTACAGTTTTAAATCTTACTTCTCTGAAATTGAGGGGTTCTCTGTCACCAAGCATTGGTAATCTGAGCTTTCTTTGTGTCCTTAAGCTCCAAAATAATAGTTTTTCAGGTGAAATTCCATCAGAGATTGGCTACTTACATAAGTTAAAGTTTTTACTCCTTGATAATAACTCGTTCACTGGTCATATTCCATCAAACATTTCAGGATGCTTCAATCTTGTTTCTGTTGTTCTTTCATATAATATGATGGTGGGCAAAATTCCAGCAGAATTAGGCACATTGTTGAAACTCAAACAACTTTCTCTTGTTTCTAACTATTTTACAGGAGGAATTCCGCCTTCATTTGGTAATCTTTCTTTACTTGATACCTTTTCCGCAAGCAAGAATAATTTGTTAGGGAAAATACCTGATGAATTATGTCAATTGCTCAACTTAAAGTACTTTGTAGTGAATGAGAACAACTTGAGTGGTACCCTGCCTCCTTGTCTTTTCAATCTTTCCTCTATCGTGGCCATAGATGTTGGAACAAACCATTTAGAAGGAAAATTGCCTCCATTGCTTGGTATTACTCTTCCTAGTTTAGAGTTCCTTAGCATTTATAGAAACAATGTAACTGGAAATATTCCGGTAACATTGTCAAATGCTACGAATCTTCAGTCTCTTATTGCTAGTAGAAATGGACTCACAGGAAAAGTACCACCCCTTGGAAATTTGCTGAAAATGCGGAGATTTTTAGTTGCTTTCAATTATCTTGGGAAGGGGGAGGATGATGACCTTAGCTTTCTCACCACATTGGTGAATGCCACCAGCTTGGAGCTTTTGGAGCTCAATACAAATAATTTTGGTGGAGTCTTACCTGCATCTGTTAGTAATCTTTCGACTGAGCTTATAGAGCTTTCGTTGTCTTATAATCAGATTTCTGGAAAAATCCCAAGAGGGATATCCAATCTCAAGAAGCTTCAGGCTTTCTTTGTAGCTTACAACAGATTTCACGGTGAAATTCCGTCTGAAATTGGTGATCTGATATATTTGCAAGAGCTGGCTTTACTTGGAAATCAGTTCTCTGGCCAAATTCCAATCTCATTGGGAAATTTAGCTTATTTAGCCAAACTCAGTTTAAGAGAAAACAATATCCAGGGGAGAATTCCTTCCAGTTTAGGCAAATGCCACAATTTGGAACTGTTGGATCTTGGTTCAAATAACCTTAGTGGTTTCATACCATCAGAAATTCTTGAACTCTCATCCTTGTCGGAGGGCATGGACCTATCTCAGAACCACTTAACTGGTTTCCTTTCGATGGAAATTGGGAAGTTGAGAAATCTAGGCTACTTAAACCTGTCTGATAACAAGTTGCAGGGCCAGATTCCTACCACTATAGGTACTTGTGTGAAACTTGAAGCACTAGACATAAGCAACAACAACTTTCAGGGTAGTATTCCTTCAACCATGAATAGTTTG
>NW_006239344.1:451945-470012 GCF_000226075.1 Solanum tuberosum | reverse complement strand
GGGCTTATAGGATTGACATTCATAGTTTGTTTCTTGGCATACGGCAATTTAGTAGTATCTTATCAGTGTCTACTTAGGGAAACTGATAGATTTTCTGCATCAAATTTGCTTGGAGTGGGTGCTTTTGGGTCTGTATATAAAGGAATTTCTGAACACGATGGTACGTTTTTTGCTGTTAAGGTACTGGACCTTTCACACCATGCAGCTTCCAGGAGTTTTTTAGCTGAATGTGAGGTTCTAAAGAACATTAGACATCGTAATCTTGTAAAGGTTCTAAGTGCATGCTCAGGTATTGATTATGAAGGTAATGAGTTCAAGGCCATAGTTTATGAATACATGGATAAGGGAAGTCTACAGGACTGGTTACATTTCACTCCTCAGGAGAAATCTGAGTCACAGGAAGAGCACAAGAAGCTCGGGTTTATTCAAAGATTAAACATTGCCATTGATGTTGCCTGTGCTCTAGATTATCTCCATAATGATTGCCAACCCCCAATAATTCACCGTGATCTGAAGCCAAGCAATATTCTTCTCGATGAGAACATGACTGCACATGTTGGTGATTTTGGTTTGGCAAGATTTGTTCCACCAGCAATTCCGAACTCATCAGCAAATTCAAAAAGTTCTACAGGCGTAGGGGGAACTATTGGTTATACACCTCCAGGTAATAATAAATCAAGGTTTCTGCTGGCTGTCATAAATATGTCATTTGATAAGAATATCTCTAATTCTGTAGTATTTCTTGTTGACAGAATTAGGTATGGGAAGCGACGCCTCAATCTATGGAGATGTATACAGCTTTGGCATTCTGCTCTTGGAAATGTTTACCGGGAGGAAACCAACTGATGAAATGTTCAAAGACAATTTAAACCTTCATAACTATGCCAATGCTGCTTTGCCTGACAGAGTGATGCATATTGCAGATCCCATTCTTCTCCAGGAAAGAGATGAACTTGGAATGAAATACAAAGTTGATGACAATACAAGCAGTGCTGTCGACATATTTCTGTCATTCTTAGTTAAGGTGATTCAAGTCGGAGTTTCCTGCTCCGTTGAATCTCCAAAAGAAAGAAAGCAGATCAGTGATGTTGTTGGAGAACTCAATTCATTAAGGAAGTTGTTCTTGGAGCAAGCATACCCGAAAGAAAAGGTTATAAGCTTCAACCTGCATTGACAGATGATGACAGTCATAGGGTTAGTCCTTCTCATGCTTGGTGACATGAGGTTAATATGCACTGTGAAACAAATTCATGAGTTTAAGGTTTGATTCTGCTTCTTTTAATTTGTAGTTATAAAGTTGTACATTCCTAATAAAAGATAGCTCTTTGCACATTTCTTAGTTTAGATGCCTTATTTATTAAGATCAGTTTAACGCCTTCCGCTTAAGGTTCTTGAGACCTTTGAAATATGATATATACTCTGGCATCCAACACCACCTTCAGTTGTTCTAATTCATGAAGATTGCATATTTCTAAATGCGTGGTTATATGCAAACATGTAATAAAACATTCCCCATATAATACTGAACATGATTTATCTAGTTTTCTTTTGGTGACAGTTAACAACACCACAAGCAACCTGAGTAATTATATGTTTCACTGATTTTGTTTTTATGACAAGACAAGGAAAACAAAGTTGAGCCCCTAAAATCTAAAAGGAAAAAAAAGGGAAGCTCAAATGTGCAACTATCACCATGTTTATTAGTCAGATGAGTGCGGAGACCCAAATCACCGCATTGAGCACAGATTCTTCACAGCTAACCCAAGAATGCACCAGCCGGGAATCGAACCCAGGTCTGTACCGTGGCAGAGTAGTATTCTACTACTAGACCACTGGTGCTACTTGCTATTGATTTGCTCATTTTACACTACAATCATTTAGATATTAAACAGAATATATGAGAGTAGTTAGAATGGAATGAACAGGCCAGATTTCTGAAATTTTGGAATTCAAAATGTCAACAAGTAATCATGTTTTGAAGTTGAGGTCAATTAGGCTTGTAGCTGGAAATGAAGTTCAAATTTTGCACATCCAAATTATTCTTCATAAACAACAATATCTTGTAGTTTTATTATGAATTTTTGAAAGTAACTGAGATCACATAAACAACTTTTTTTGTGAGGAGCATTTTTGTTTGTAATATTGATACTATTGGCCACACTATGGCCCAACATTCAGTCTTGGGGAATGCCCAAACCAGTACTGTACTAGACACTTAGGGGTCGTTTGGTAGAGTATATTAGAAAAAAGAATGCATGCATTAACCTTGTGTATTACTAGTACCTTGTTTGGTGCTCTTTCCCAATCAATGCATAACTAATATTTGCAGTTGTGGTACACTCTATTGTGTATTAAGGTGTGCATTGCTAATACCATGAATTTCTAGGTATTAGCAATGCAACATTTTTAATGCATGCATTAACACGATAAAAGACTCAATTGTCCCTCAAAATCCTTTTTTTTTACAGTGGAGGGTGTCTTTGTAAATAACTTTTTTATGCCGTACATGCTATTTTTAATGCATCAAACCAAAAAATGCATAAAAATAATCTATGTATAATTAATGCAAGCATAACTACTACATGTATTACTAATGCAAACATTACTAATACACTCTATTTAGCATTATTTTTATCTACTCTACCAAACGAACCTTAATTTCGTATTTATCTAAATTTCCGTCCTTAACAAAAAAGAATAAGAACAAAGCGCATTGAGACTTCATAATTGACCAACTGCTCCGACATCTCTCAATATTTTCGAGTAAATTTTCACACCATATGTTGCACTAACGCTCCACATCAATAACTTTATTATGTCTATACAAAAAAAGACTTACACAACTAATATGGTAACAAAATAAAAAGTTTCACTTCTCGAAAGACTTTACATTTTCACTTTAGCCGTTTAGTGCATGCTTCAGAGAATTGTAAGTTGTTTATATCATAATAACTCCTCCTTTAATTTAATCAAAATGGTCAATGACCATAATTTTTTAAATTAAAATAAGAGAAATTGTATAATAAAAAATGAGAAGGCAAGAAATAATTTTAATTGTCTCGGAGTATATCTCATAGAATCGAACAATAATAGGGAATGTTGGTGGAATAGGTTGAAGATGAAGGAAGCTAATAATTAGAACATGTCAAAGGAACCGGTCCAAGAAAGTTGACTAACGTGGTTATTACTGTAGAATTAGAGTCACACTAGGACTAGACTATTAAATCTTAACTTATGTACGACTAAGCTAATGTATCGTGTATGGGGCTAAAGTCGACTAGGATAAAGTGTTTTAATTATAGTAGTAATACTACTCATGTAAATAATATATTTGTATTGTAGTAGGACTCCTAGTGTAACTAGTATAGGACTCTTCTCCTTTATAAGGAGCATGTACTCAACAATTTTAATTATCAATACAATCCTTGATTTCTCTATATTTTACATGAGAATTCTACATAGTATCAGAGCATTAAAACTTTTCCACTCTTTAACATATTAGATCCAAAAATCAGAATAACCACAATATCAAATTGCAATGACCTCTTCTACCAACACCCTATCAGCCTCCTCACTTCACCATCTTATTGCGTCTTGTTCCATTAAACTCAAGCCATCAAATTATCTTATATGGAGAACACAAATGTTTCAGTTGATTCAAGTGATGAGATTAACCTACCTCATCACAGAGAATTAACCAACTAAAAGTACCCGTTCCACTGGACAAATTATTAAGAAAGTTATAGCAATTGAGAAGGATGCAGAAGACAACAACAATATTGATGATTATGAGGAGAATGATGTGTTGCTAAGAAGTTGGATCTCAGGCTCCTTGATAAAAGAAAGGATGACTATATTATAGGCTGCTCAACAGCCAAGGAGATGTGAGAATTCTTGGAAGAAGCTTATCTTCAAGCAACGAAAGATAAGGAGTTCCAATTCAAACAACAACTGCAAAGTGTTAGGATAGGAACCAAAAAGATTGATGAATATATTAAGGAATTCTAAGACATATGTGATGGTCTTGCAACCATTCACAAGCCCGTGGATGAAGATAACAAAGTTATTAATTTTGCTAGAGGTTTAGGTCTCAAGTACAAGACCTTCAGGACTGATTGTTAGGTAAGACCTCATATCTCACTCTTAATCAATTTATTAATGCTCTCAGGGGTTTTGATATGAGGGAGGATGAAGAAGAAGTGTTACAACAAAATCATAACATGGCATTCTCTGTCCAAAGGGGCAGGGGAAGAGGAAACTACTCTCAAAGAAGAGGAAACAATAACTTCCACTCCAGAGGAAGAGGCTTCAAGTCTGCTGGACAAGGAACATGTTCTTATAACAACAAATATTGTCACGACCCAGACTGTCGTGATTGACACTCACACTAACCCTTCGGTGGGAGAACCACTACTACAACCCAACTAAGCAACCTAACGAAAAACTAAGCATTTAAAGATACGGAAGCAAGTTTAAATGACTAAATAACATGGAGTTCCCATAAACTCCGAAAGCTTAAATAAGCAACTAAACATAACTATTGCGGAAATTCACCCCTAGAACCTGAAAGTCAATGTACCAAAACTCTACTAAACGACAAGTCTAAGAAAAAGGGGTGCAACCTCGAATCTAACATAAGTAAAAGTCTAACTAAGCAGTCTGAGTCCGAAAAGAATGGATTAAACAACTGAAGGATCCATGGCAGCCTGAAAGAACTATCTCACCCTTAAATTCGGTCTTTGATCAATGATCCCCTGGCTGAGGTCTATCAGTAGCCGTCTGAAGATTCCCTGTACTCAACAAAGAATGAGCAAGTGCAGTATCAGTACACAACCACAATGTACTGGTAGGATCATGCTGCTACTCCAGTAAACGAAATAAAGACAGGTAATTACAACGCAATAAACACACATATACAGAATACATAGTCCAATTAGCATTTCAGAAGCAACATACAACTTTCCAATAGCAATGACAGGTAGACATGAATGTAATAATCACAAGTGGTCCTCTCATGGAACCCACACCCAAACTGTTAGTATTTCGAAACGTGACACCTGATCCAATGTACATGTGTCGGAACGTGACATCCGGTCCAATATGTGTGTCAGAACGTGACACCTAATCCAATATGTGTGTCAAAACGTGACACCCGATCCAATATATGTGTCGGAACGTGACACCCAATCCAATCAGCACAACCAAAATCACAATCACACCCATAATGAACAATGCTCATAGTCATACAATCAAGTAAAAGGGTCGTGGCATGTAATTGTTCATACATACTCATTTTCATCAGATTTGATTTACATTTTCTTATTCACATACATGCATGCATACAATGAAGCAATTAACCGGCATATATCACACAAATAGGAAATCAAATCATCACCTACCTCGAAACCAAGCTAGAATCCTCCTAAGACACTTGAGTCTTCCCTTTTCGGATGCTTTTCGCTTGTTCTTGGTCTAAAATAGTTAAATAATGCATGAATCAATAAACAAGGCCTAATTTACCCGAGTAATAATCAAACTATCAATCCTAGTCCAAACCCAAGATCCCAATACTCAATTAGAGCTTTTTCCACCATCAACTTCAGGCCAAAACCCTCCCCTAATGATAATTACTCAAAATTCTAAGTTCTAAGAATCAAATTACGGATTAGGGGAGTAATTATCTTACCTTTAGCGCTAGTAATCGTGGAAAACTGTCAAGAACTGCTCTAGTTCGTCTCCTAGCTCTCAAGAACGAAGTTTTGCAAAAAATAACGAAATTTGGGTTTTCCCCGACTTGAGTCACGACTGTCTCGCCCTGGTGGAACTAACCCTGCCCCGGCGGCTTGTACGGAGACTGAAAGTCGGAAGTTGAGTTCCAAGCTCCTATTTTACAACACACCTTCAACCCTTGACGTTCAGAAACTACCCTTTCATGCCAAGATCAGTTTCGGGAGTTCTACTCGCCCAAATTCAATTCCGTAAAGCCGTACAAGCTCCTTAATGTCTTAGCTATCCACTCATGTGATCAAATTCATAATTAAATTCCCCCCATTCATTAGCAGATTTCCCTAGACCTTACCTACCTCAGATTTCGTCCAAATCTGAACTAGGCTAGAAATTTCCAAGTCACTACTCAAAAGTACTTTTCTGGCCCCAATTCTTTTCCCATTGGCTTTTTCATAACGACGGAAACAAGTCATTACAAATATGGACCAAGCTCTCATAATAGTCCTTCAAATAGAAGTCAAGAGAGGAACAATAGTGATGCTTGTAAAACTTCTATTGGTTTGTTAACATTTTAATATTAATATTTTGTATATTAATGTGCTAAAACTTAGTGTTGCTGTTGCTGCCAACCGTTGGTGGCTTTTCATTTGCTACCGTTGAAGCAGAGGTTAATGTTGCATTACTCTACTGTATTACTCCATTTTTGAAGTTACTGCATATGTTACCAATTCTTGTTGCAGCATGTCACAAGCCAACAGATGGCTTTGATCATTCAACCAAGAGAGGTTTCATTGTCCATTAAATTTTTTGTAACATCTCATATATTATTTCGCTTTTTATTCCTCCATTATACCTTGTAACTTATGTAACCTCTAGTCTATTTATCTCCACTATTAACTACCACATTATCTTCCTATTCATTGCTAGGAAGACTTTCTCAACTATAAATAGTGATGGTCTTCATTTAGTTTGGGTACACACAAGAAAATATAGAGTGCATAAAAGTTAGTCAAAAAAGAGAGTTCTTATTAGTCGAAGGGAGGTGTTCTTTTAGTGGAGCTTTGGACTCAACTTGTGTCCAAAGTTTGTTGAGTTGTACTTTGTGATTAGAATGTTATATCCTGAAGGGGACAAGTCAAGACGACTACTGTTGGACCGACAAAAACATTTGCTACAAAGTGCTTGAATCTCCTTAAAGAGAGTGAGATGTCAGCGCCTCTGCCTCAAGAGATTTTATTTCTTCTTTTAGTTTCAATTGTAATAATATTGTAATTTTCACTAAAAATTTAAAGGGGATTCATAATGGCTACAATTGTAAAAAGTGCGGATGTCAAGATGGAAGATCTTAACAAGCCATTTCGGTTCAATGGTTATCATTTCAAGAGATGAAAGGGTAAAGTACTTTTCTACTTAAGTCATCTCAATGTTTCTTATGTGATAATTGAGAAGAATCCTAAGAAAGTTGACATCACCTCTACGAATGATGATGAAACTATTTCTCATCTAGAGAAAGTGGAAAAGTACGATGGTGATTCATTAAGTGTCGGTATTATATTCTTAATTGTCTATCTGATAATTTTTATGATTATTATGATAGAACTTACTCTAGTGCAAAGAATATGAAAGAGGTTGAAGCGAAAAAATATGCGGCTAGTAGATTTTTTCGTTCCCAAATGGTGGACAACAAATCTGTTGTAGACCAAGCTCAAGACTTCATAATGATTGTTGGAGAGCTCAAGTCTGAAGAGGTCAAAATTGGAGATAACCTTATTGTTTGTGGCATAGTAGATAAACTTCCACCTTCTTTTAAGGAATTTCAAAAAACTATGTTCCAAAAACAAAAGGAAATCTCTCTTGAAACGTTGATAATGAAAATCTGTTGGAAGAGGAGGCAAGATGCCAAGATGCACTTTGACAATTAGAAGAGAGCAACATCACAACGAAGGTAAATTTAATTACTTCAAATAATGCTACTCCTGAATCTCACAAAAATACTTATATGAAGCCTAAGAAGAAAAAAATCAAGATAACTAATGGTACACCTCCCAAGAAAAATAATGATGGAAATAACCAAGCACAAAATCAACAAGTTCAGGATAAGGGTCCGTGTTTTGTTTGTGGCAAGAGTGGGCATACTGCTCGATTTTGCAGATTCAGAAAACGTGATTCTACATCTCAGGCAAACGTTACTGAAGAACCTTTTGTGGCGGTAATTACCGACATAAACATGGTTGAGAATGTTGATAGATGGTGGGTTGATTCATGTGCAAACTGTCATGTCTGTTATGACAAATATTGATTTAAAAAATATACTCATTTTACGGAGCCCAAAACTATTATGCTTGGTGATTCTCACACTACTCGAGTGCTTGGAACGGGAGAAGTCGAATTGTGTTTTACTTCTGAAAGGGTATTAACTTTGAAATATGTACTTTATACTTCTTCCATGAGAAAATAAATGATGTCTAGTTTTCTTCTTAATAAAGCAGACTTTAAGCAAATTATTGAATCTAATCAATATGTAATTGTGAAAAAAAAAGTATTTTTGTAGGAAAGGTGTAGGGGTGTACATGACCGGTTGGTTTCGGGTTTTTCAAATATCAAATCAAACCATTTGTGTAAAAAAATTTAATTTATAAACCAAACCAAACTAATAAAAACTCGGGGTTTTTTTTTTTCAATTAACCTCGGGTTGATTCGGATTTTTCAAATACCAAACCACACCATTTGTGTCGAATTTTTTTTATTTTAAAATCAAACCAAACTAATAAACCTTGGGGTTTTTTTTCCAGGTTTTTGGATTTTTCCGGTAAAGTATTCACATTTAATTAACTTGTGCTCCAAATATTTCTTTATAAGACCAATCAAAATACAAATATCTAAGGTGTTTCTTAAGAAAATAATACAAAATATGAGATTAGTGATGATACTAAAATATTCAATAAAAAATAATAATAAAATCATATAAATAAATATTGCAAATTGATAAGTCATAATGAAAATGATCATAATTTAAAAGTACTAAATCATGCTAAAATAAGTTTAATAAGTATTAATTACATGATTAAACATTAAAAAAATTAAAATTAGATTATGTATTTTAAATGTCTAAACCAATGTAAAACTAAAGAACAAATATTCAACATTGTTGTCATTCTTAGTGTTATTAATTTATTTTGTTGGCATTAGTATTGATTTAATTTCGAATTGAGCTTTATTAGAGTTACTAATATCTATGGACTATAAAATTTATTGGACCATTCAAAATTTTGAAGTCTCAAAAAACTTGAAAAATGTGTTAAAAGATAAAAATTATGAAAACGTATAAGTACTATTTAGACATTACATCAAAGTAAATACTTTTACATGTAAAATAAATTTTAAAAATTATATATATAATGTCGGGTTGGTTTGGTCTTAGTTTGACTTTTTTTACTTAAAACCAAACCAACCCAAGTATAGTCGGGTTTTTTTTCCAATACAAAACCAAGTCAAACCAAACCATTAGTCGGGTTCTTTTTTCGATTTTACTCGATTTGCGGTTTGATTCGGTTTTATATACCCCTATAAAGGGATATGCTTGTGATGGGATATTCAAATTGTATGTTGAAATGAATAAAGTTTCTACTACTGTTTATATGCTTTCTTCTACTAAGTTTTGGCATGTTCGTTCGTGTCATATTAATGATCGTTATGTTGGAATCATGAGTAGTTTAGGATTAATCTCAATGGTTAAAAAGAATTTTGAAAGTGTGAGGCTTGTAGTAAAGCCAAAATCACTAAAAGGCGTCATTTTCAAGTTAAAAGAAAAACTGATTTGTTAGAATTAATTCATGCTGATATTTGTGAGCTTGAAGGAACTTCAACTCGTGGAGGTAATAGATATTTTATTACTTTCATGGATGATTACTTGATGAAATAAGAGTGATGCCTTTCAAAATTTTAAAACTTATCTCCATGAGGGTTGAAAATTAGTTTGGTAGGAAAATAAAAAGAATTTTCTGATACTTTTTCTCCGTAACAAGAATTACATTTATAAGACTTTTAATCGCTATGACTGTAATTTTGTATTTGTAAATTTATCAAATGGATGTAAAAACTGTTTTTAAAACAGAGACCTAAATGAGGAAATTTACATGGATCAACCTGAATATTTTGTTGAAGCAGGCCAAGAAAGCAAAATGAGTAAACTCCCTAAATTCATATATGGCTTGAAACATGCACCAAAGCAATGACATGAAAAAATTGATTCCTGCATGATTGAAAATGGTTTTAAAACAAATGAATGTGATAAGTACATTTATCATAAGTCTTGAAATAATTCACATGTGATTATTTACCTATATGTTGATGATTTATCGATCTTTGACTCTAACATAATGTTATTGATGAAGCTAAAAATATTCTTAGAAGCCATTTTGATATGAAAGATCTTGGTGAGACAAATTTTATTATTGGAATAAAAATAACAAGAACATGTGATGAAATTTTTCTTGACTAGTCACATTATGTTGAGAAAATTTTGAAAAAATCTAACTTTCTTAATTGCAAGCATGCTGTAACTCCTTTTGATTCAAATGTTCACTTATTTCCTGTTGAAAGTGAAAATGATATAATAAATCAAAAGGAATATGCTAGCTTAATTGGAAGTTTGAGATATGTGACTATTTGCACTAAGCCTGATATTGCATGTGCAGTAGGAGTACTTAGCAGGTTTACAAGTCAGCCAGGTAATGAACATTGACATGTTATAACAAAAGTTATGAGATATTTAATTGGAACAAAAAAATTGTGGTTTTTTCTATAAAAAATATCCTGATGTACTTGAAGGCATTTCTGATGCAAATTGAAACACTTTATTAGGTGATTCATGTTCTACCATTGGTTACATTTTTACTTTAGGTGGCGGCGCTATTTGTTGGAAATCAAAAAGCAAACACTAATTGCTAACTCTACTATGGAGGTTGAACTAATTGCATTAGCTTCAGCTCGTGAGGAAGCGGATTGATTGAGAGATTCGTTATTTCGAATACCTTATTTTGAAAAATCAATTATCCTATTTTAATTCATTGTGATAGCACTGCTGCAATTGGTAGAGTCCAAAACCGTTATTACAATGGTAAATCCATACCTATTAGGAGGAAACACAGTAATGTAATCGTATTTAACAAGTGGTACTATTAATATTGTTGATTATGTCAAATCTTGTGATAATCTTGCATATCCTCTAACTAAAGCCTTAACAAGAGAAAAAGGTCTGGAGCACATCGAGAGAGATTGGATTGAAGTCTATAAATCCTTAGTCATATATGAGGAAATCCAACTTAGGGACTATAGATCCTATAACCATGTTCAATGGGAAAAACAAATCGTATGATGACTTGTGGTGAAAATGCACTATATTTTTTATTCTCACCCTATGATGTTAGTGCATTGTTTCCTTTAGTAATTTGTGAAGGTTGAGTTTGAAAAACTCTTAATGAGAATATGTAGCCCGTATGGGTGGAGTGTTAAGCATGCAGGAAAACTCTCGACAGATTTCACCTATGTGAGTGTGGAAATATGTCGCTTCTAGTGAGAATTGAGTTTATTTCAAAAGCACTCATGAAATTGGGATAGCACAAGGCTGTAGCGTGCTAGCTTTTAAAGCTCATGTCAACACCTTGATTATTATGTGTAGACAGTGATATTTTATATCCCTTAAACAGTCATAGTTCAAGTCTGAGACCACTACGACTCTGGAGTAAAAGTTAGTGTTCTAGTAAGTGAAGGTCTAATGTAGAGCACACCTTTATTATGCATAGTAGTCTTCCTTAAGCTAATAGACTCTCTTAACTAATATTAAAATGAGTGGGGAATTATTGATTTGTTAGCATCTTAATATTAATATTTTGTATATTAATTTGCTAAAACTTAGTGTTGTTGTTGCTGCCAACCGTTAGTGGCTTTTCATTTGCTACCGTTGAAGGAAAGGTTAATGTTGCATAACTCCATTTTTGGAGTTACTGTATATGTTACCAATTCTTGTTGCAGCATGTCACAAGCCAACAGATGGTTTTGACCATTTAGCCAAGAGAGGTTTCATTGCCCATTAAAAAATTTGTAACCTTTCATATATTATTTCACTTTTTATTGCTTCATTATATCTTGTAACCTCTAGGCTGTTTATCTTCACCATTAACTACCCCGTTATCTTCCTATTCATTGCTAGGAAGATTTTCTCAACTATAAATAGTGGTGGTCTTCATTTGGTTTGGAGTACACACAAGGAAATATCGAGTGCATAAAAGTTAGGGAATATTATATAAAATAGCAAACTATTAATTCAAATTAAATGCTATAACCACAGTTTTATTTAATTGTAACCCGTATTAAACTGTTGCCATTCGCCTCTCTCCCTGAAATTCTCACTCGCCACTCTCGTTCTTTCGCTGGCAGTCTCTCCCTCGCTTCTCTAACTTTTATACAAACACAAATGTATAAAATGTGTTTGTGTTTGTATAAAGTGAGAGAAAACTGTATATATACATATATTTTCGTTCGTCTCTCTCCCCAGAAAATCTCGCTCGCCACTCTCCCAGATCTCGCTCGCCTCTCTCACTTTATAGAAACACAAATGTATAAATTGTGTTTGTGTTTGTATAAAGCGAGAGAAAATTGTATATACAAATACAAATACATATATTTTCGTCTTATACACTTATAATTATACAAATATAGATCTTCCCCTGCCTAGTTTTCTTTTGTATTTCTCTCTTTCTCGCTTTATACAAACACAGATTATACAATTGATTCTTTTGTATATGTACACTGAAACAGATTATACAATTGATTCTTTTTGTATATGTATACCGAAATATACATATTAATAGCCATAGCAAACATAAAGTTTGCTATGGAGCGCAACTATACAAACTATAGCTATAGCATACAAATATGATTTTTTATGTTTGCTAAACCTAAAATTTAATCTAAAAGTTAGTCAAAAAAGAAAGTTCTTACTAGTTGAAGGGATGTGTTCTTTTTGTGGAGTTTTGGGCTCAACTCTTGCCTAGAGTTTGTTGAGTTATACTTTGTGATTAGGATGTAGTATCCTAGAGGGGACAAGTCATGAGGACTACTGCTGAACCGGTGAAAATATTTGCTACAGTGGGCTTGAATCTCCTTAAAGAGAAGAAATATATGCGCCTCAGGTTGAAGATATTTTATGGAAAAATCACACCATATACACATTTAAGAGACAATATTACTGGTTTTAAACCTACTCATAAAAAATTCTTACTTATAACAGTTTTATTACGGGTTATAACATATCAATTAAACTTTACTTTATTAAATGATTAATATTTTTATAAATTTATATTATTAAAAAATTTATTATTTAGATTGCAGTTCCTTTTTTAAAATCAGTAATTATCAATTACACAATTTTAGGGATTTGTATCAATTACCGTTCCAAGTTTTCAGTTACACGCAAAAACTCCCAATCACGTTAATCCCACCCCCCCCCCACGCCTATCCAATCAACACGCCACTACCCCACTACCCCCACCTTCAGAAATCAAAAGTTCATCTCCCTCATCTCTCTCAAAACATACTCAGGGCCGTTTCTCATATTCTTCATGACGAAGAAATCTATTCTAACGCCTCGAAAGAGTCCTCGACTAGTTGAAGCAACTTCTACGGATGAAGTACATGCTCCAACATTCAACATATTGACTCAAACCCCGCCGTCAAAAAATAATGAAATTCCGGCAAAGGGTGGTTCTTCTCAGTTGAAGATTAGTCAAGCAAAGAAAACAGTAAGTCCTGCAAATCAAAAGGGAAAAAAGAGGAAGGTGAAAATTGTAGAAGTGACCCATTTTGATTCGGATTCGAATTTCGTAAGTGAGATAAAAAAAAAAAGCAACAAATGTCGAAATTGGTCAGTCTTCAAAACCATCAAGAAGAAGAACAACAAGGAAGGAGGACTCAGAAATCCCAATTTCAAAAAAAGGTAAAAAAGTGGTTAGGATAAGTATTATATTTAATTTATTTTCGAATTATTCAATTTAGATTTTTTTTTGTTAAAAATATTATATTATGATTATTGTTGGTACGAAACTTATATTGGTGTGAAACTTGTACGAAATGTGAATAATATTTGTATGAATCTGACATTAATATATGATATATGAATATTGTATGAAATGTGATTTAATATTGATATGCAATTGGTATGAAATGTGTTTTGACATTGATATGAAATTGGTTTGATATAAGTAGTCCAATTAGTTGATTTTAGTGCCGTTTGTTAAATGCCATAGTGCACATGAATCTGGTATGATTTTGAATAATATTGGTGTGAATTTTTTTTCAAATATGGTATGTTGTATTACTAAAATTTATGTATATGAATGTAGAATGAAAAATGAATAATATTGGTATGAACTGAATTTTATATATGGTTTATGAATGTTGATATGAAATTGATTTACTTTTTGTATAAATTCTGTGATATAATTAATTGATAACTACTTATAAACTTGTGACATCTTGCAATTTGAAATAACTATGAAGAAGCTTGAATTGGAAATAGTCATTTTATTTTTTTTTGGAAAGAATTCAAATCTGAAAATTTGGTTAAGTATGGGAAAAAGTGAGTTTTTGGCAACTTTGAACAGCCATAACTCCTAGCTCAGGACGATTTAGGTGTATTTCCAGTTATGTTTGCAAAGCTCGTGGAATGGTCTTTCCAACGCCGCCAAGTTTGCTCGATTCCGAGTTTGTATGAGTGAGTTATGCCCTTTGGAAGTTGGGCTGTTGGCTCAGGGAAGTCAGTCCGAATTTGTAAGGGTATTTTGGTCTTTTTCCCCAACCATTTCTTTTGGTTATATTAAGGTGTTGGACTAATTTTAAATCAGTTTTCTCTTTTAAAAGTTAGAGTTAGGGTTCTTGAGAGAAAAGGAGAGAAGAGGAGAAAGGAGAAGAAGAAGCTAAGTTCGTCGAGATCGTCGTGGTTTTCGTTGGGGGTGATCCCTATTAAGGTATGTGAGATCATAGTGTTGGGTTGGTTCATTCCCCCACACGCCAAACTCGTCTTAATTCTGAGAAAAGATTGGTTGTGTTTGTTGAATTCTTATGGTTGTGTTGTTGAAGTTCTTGTTGATTTGAGACATGTTTCCGGTTGTGTTTTTGAGTTGAATCTATTGTATGTTGAGGGGTTTTATGATTCTAAGTGTTGGGGCTGGAACCTTTGAGGTTGAGAGGGTTTAAAGTTGGAGAAATGAAGGAGAAAAGTCGAGTTTTCGAGGGAAAAGGCTGGGGCGTCGCGCCCCAAAAGGGACTCTGAAGTTCCCTCCTTGGGAGGCGCGCCAGGCAGAGCGCCCTACCATGCCCTCTGAAGTTTGAGGGCTGGCGCCCCGCGCCTCTCAGAGCGCCAAGGACGCCAATCCTTCCCATTCATTCCCCACTTTTTCATACATGTTCCATGGTAATGTACCTATGTTTTATAGTTGTTTTCAACTACTCTAAGGTACATCTAGACATCCCGAACTCATCCATTAACATGAGATCATTACCCTTGAATTCATAATCCAATTCGAGGAAAGTTCGGATCAAAGTCAAGTGAAGTTAGAGTCAAGCTTAGAAGTTAAGAGGCAAGTCTTTAAAGTTTTTCAAGAGTCTTTATTGCACGTTTTAACTTCATTTTAAGGCTCAAGTTTCAAGTTAAGTAAAGGGTATAGAGTTTCAAGTTAAGACAAGAGTATAAAGTTGAGTTCATTTCTCAAAAGTTATAAGGGAACTTAGTATTCCCGAGAAGTTTTAAAGAAATGTTTTCACATTTAAACAAGATTGGAAACTGAGATTTCCAAAGAGCCTTCGGGCTAGTTTTCATAAAAGAGTAATAGCTTTCTAAACGAAGCAAGAAGGGAAACTGAGATTTCCAAGATAGCCTTTGAGCTAAGTTTTTGAGTAAATATCTCAAATCAGCAGAAAGAAATATGTTTTAAAAACATAAGAGCCAGTACATTTTTGGGAGTAGTATTGAGCACCGAGTTGGGGGAGCGTTCAAAGAACTCACAGCCCCCATAGAACCATGTAGCCATCATGGGTAGAAGAGGTTCATACTTTTTAGATGAATCCTCTTCAAATTAGACTAGTGGATCCATTAGGCAGTTCATGTCCTATACCTTTGGCCGGGTATAGGATGCTCTGGCAGCGTGAGGTTGATCGTTGTATCATCACTATAGCTCTTATGTGATGGTTGTCGGTTAGAGAAACTCCCACAACAATTATTGTATTTTTAAATACATCAGTTCATTTGTATTTCTACATACATCTTAGACTTATTGTATCTTTGTATACACACAAAGTTTATAGCACGTTTTAAACAACTTTCCTTTATATTGCACTTGTTTGATGTTGCCTTATATTGAAATGAGTCAGTTAGGTTGAGTTGAGTTGAGCCAGGTAAGTTATTCAGTTTCTTCCAGTTTTCCTTCTAGCCTATGTTTGCTTAGCTTTTCCAGCTCACATACTCGTACGTTCAATGTACTGATGCCAGTTGGCCTGCATCTTGTGATGATGCAGACGCAGGTACCCAAGATCAGCATCCAGCACGCCGTTGATCCA
Source organism: Solanum tuberosum (assembly GCF_000226075.1). Classification (NCBI taxonomy): domain Eukaryota; kingdom Viridiplantae; phylum Streptophyta; class Magnoliopsida; order Solanales; family Solanaceae; genus Solanum; species Solanum tuberosum. The sequence goes on along the minus strand of NW_006239344.1, from coordinate 453,671 downwards.
GCTGAGCACTCCAGAGTCAGTGGTGAGCCTCTTTGCATTTCGGAGGACTCGGTTATTTTGTTTTCTTAAGTTTTGTTTTATTAGGATGTTGCGGGGTCTGTCCCAACATCCATCTCAGTGTTATAGAGGCTTCATAGATAGTTAATCAGTTAGTATTGAGTCTTTCATGTATATATATAAATATTCTATTTTGAGACTCGAGTTGCCTTTTTGGCCAAATTTTATCAGTTAGGTTGTTTTATGACCTTTCATTGCATGAAGTTATTCCGCTGAGTTAAGAGAGCTAGGCCAAGGGTTCGCTTGGGGCCAACAATGGTCTTCGAGTGCCGGTCCCGCCCAGGGTGTAGGCTCGGGGCGTGACAAAACTGAAGTTGGTGTTGGAATGAAACATGAATAATGTTGGTATGAACAATTTTATTTTATAGGCAAGAAAGACATACACACGGATCTTCATGCACAAACATGAATGTTTTGGCGATCTGTTGACTTTCCTCGGGCAAGAGATGTTTCAGCAATTTTTGGAGCAAACACCATTTGGTGTATTTTATGAGCTACCCCACATAAAGATTCAATGTCAGTAATTGCGCCATTTGTTACTTCTTGAAACTGAAAACATCAGAGACGACATGTTTATTGTCAAAATAAATGGTACAGTACTACGTTTTGGGATTAAGGAATTCGCAATAGTAACTGGTCTCAAATGTGGACTCCTTACCAACTTTGTTTCAGATCCGTCTATTCCAAATAGACTTATCCAAAAGTATTTTGGTGAAATGACCAAAGACCCTAAGTTAGACTTCTTGAATAAGTTTAAAGAAGCTAACTTCTTTGAGCCCGAAGACCATTTTAAAATTGGTGTTATGTACTTCATTATTACATTTCTAAACAACCATACCTAAATTGTATTTTGATTTGGTTGAGTCCGATCAGTATGTCAACTTCTCATGGGGTAATGAATGTTTCAAGTTGACTCTTAAAGCTTGCAGTCGTAGGTTGGGAAATAATCCTACATCATTCAAATTTAGCCAATTCCACTTAGCCTTGCAGATTTGGTTTTATGAGTGTTGTCATCCATTTGACAACACAGGTGCTATTCGTGTTGCAAATGGCACACCTCGTATTCTCAACTGGAAGACATCGAATGAAAGTATTTTCTTCGATGCCTTAAAGAATACAATTTTCAAAACATATGACAACCAAGTCATTTTTTATTTATTGTCCTTTAATAATTATTATTTATTACCTTTAGTTTATAATTTTTTGTAACGACCCATTTGGTCGTTTTGAGTACTATAACTTTTTATTTCATAAAAAACTTTCCGATAGATTTTAAATGGGTATTTTGGACTATTCATAACTATATTATGAAATAAGTGGGGCAGTTTTAATAATTAATTTAGTTGGTGGTTAAAGAAGATAATATTAAAATTTAGTAGTGGGACAGTTTTTACCTACTTTTATTAATTAGTTACAGATAATAATTAGGGTAGTAGAAGAAAGGAAGACAAAAAAAAAAAATAGATGCACGAGCGTATAAACAAATTTGAGAAGAGGGTTTACCTGTGCGGCGACTACAAGGATATCAACTGTGAATTCTTTTGTTGGTAAGTTTCTTCATTAATATATATTACTTCTGTGAGTTTAATTGTTAAAGTGTATATTGGGCTGCTACGAGATTTTGGTGAATTCTGTGCATTTGGGGGACATAACTTAATGGACAATTGTT
>NW_006239344.1:450483-451713 GCF_000226075.1 Solanum tuberosum | reverse complement strand
TTCTGTGAAAGTTTAATTGTTAAAGTGTATCTTGGGCTGCTACGAGATTTTGGTGAATTCTGTGCATTTGGGGGACATAACTTAATGGACAACTGTCAGGCAATCATTACAATAATTATGCGGTAATCATGAAGTAATGATTAGGAGATGTTAATTAAGTAATTGAATTATATTAAAAAGGATATCAAGTTTTGCTCATAAGTTGCTTATTGCTCGGTGATTAGCAGTATAGGTTAGGTAGTTTTTGTTATTATTGATGTTACCAAAAATTGGGTTGAAATCTTGTTTGGCATTCACGTGGGTTTTAGTTCTTGGCATTATCGTAGGACCTCTTAATAGTCGATTGGCAGTGGACCAATTTATTACAATCATATAGTATGTGTTATAACTTGATTGGAAAGGGAGGGTGGTAATTATTTAATTGCATGTATAGTTGTTAGTGAATTAATGAAATTATGAAGGGGAAAGGTATAGTGGTAATATGCATAAATTTGTATCACTGATTGGTGGGGACTTTGGATGAAAGTGAGGAAGTTAATAATTTAACAATGGTGATTAAGGATATAAAAGTGTAGGGTATATTGTTGAAGTGTTCGCTGCCACTGTTTCCGTAACCAGTGGCTTTAACTTTTAAACATTACAATTTTGTTATTATATTATAAACTATATTTTGATATATTGAGATAGGTAATTAAATATTAGGTGTATCGAATTATTTAAATTCCACTAAAGATATGCTAATTAGAGGACTTAAAACTTACCCTTAAGTTTGAACTTTAGGAAATTGATTATAGAATTAGGTGAGTTTTTGGGTTTAGGCTAGACATAGAATAATATGAGTGTTTATAGACTCGCTAACTTACAAATTATGCATATATATATTTGATAGATTGGAAAGGTTCGGAGGCATTGAGGAAATGAAAAGTATTGAAGAAGTAACTTGTTTGACTTCAGTTCTTCGGTGGAGGTAGGTTATGGTTTATTCTATTTGATAGATAAACTCTTAATAGCGATTGATATGCATTGAATGATACTGTGAAGTTCTCTATGTACTTGATTGTGTGATTGTGTAACTTGGTTGTGTGGTTTGTGATTGGTCTGAAATCAAGAGACCGTGGAATTTATAATCTTGAACCCTCTCTATCGAAGTGATGCCTTGAATAAAGAAGGCTTGATGAAATATTGTTAATTAATTGAAAAGTGGTGATAATAAATGATAAATTAACGGTA
>NW_006239344.1:441157-449923 GCF_000226075.1 Solanum tuberosum | reverse complement strand
ATGTTGTCCCGTACTGAGCCCTACTTGTATTTTTCTTTGTTTTCCTTTTATGGAGTGTAGCGAGTGTACCAGCGACTCTAACTCGCCCTCAGCTCTAGCCAGTCTCCAGCACATCAGGTTCCAGGGTGAGCTATTCATTCCAGCTCGTGTTGGCTTCTCTTGGTCATGGCATGATGTCCTTAGTTTTCGGACATAAACTATTTTATTCATTTATCTTGGTGTCTTTAATACTCTTAAACTTAGTAATTGAAGATTAGATGTCCTTGATGTGATGACTTTCAGGTTTTGGGGATAAGGTGTAATAGACTTTAGAGGTTGATTTGATTGGTTACTTTAATAAGTTTTGACCTTCCGCATTTTATTGCTATTCGGAGTTGAATTATTGATATATGTTGGGGTTTAAGTTCCTTGGTTCGCCCACTTAGGAGGTTAAGTGTGGGTGCCACTCACGACTCGTTTTGGGTCATGACATTTTTAATTCTCCCATCTTATTTTGTTACTACAGCATAAATTTAAAAACATGGTGCTTAATGATGAAGAGATGAATGCCATTGATCAGAACAATTTACATGAATATTCTAGTCACCATGAGACAGAAAATCAAGCAACATCAGAAAGGAATGATGTTGACTTCGATGAAAAGTATGTTGAGTTGAAAAAGGAAATTGCAGAGGTTAGTGTACAATAAAAAATTATCATTTAATATATTTTTTACATATTACAAGGAATTTATTCACTTTTTAATGTTTAATGACAGGTTCGGCAGGAGTTGAAAGAATTGAAGGATAATGTTATTTTCTCAATCCCTTTTCAATTACTTAACATTACATCTTATTATGTAATCTTTTAATGTTTAACATATATGTTTATATCTGTTGACAAGGTTGACAAGCACATGACCGAATTGAAAGCATATGTCGATAATTCGACAAAGTTGATAATCGATGAGATTAGGTCTTCAAGAGGTCAACCAACACAAACATCACACCAAGAGGTATTAAATGGTATTAAAGGGTTTGAGAAAGTTAAGAACTGATCAATTGTTGTATCTATATTTTTGGTCTGAAATTGATATTAGCATGGTATGAATTGTGTATGAGCCAGTAATTATGAAATGTATGATTTTGGATTGAATTTGGTATTATATTGGTATGAATTTGTTATGAGGAAATTTTATGCATTATTTTCCAGTTTTATGTTATTTGGATATTTGTATTATGTTGGTATGAATATTGAATGAAGTAGTTCTTATGCATCTTTTTGTTAATGTTTGACATTGGTATTATAAAATTTGTATTAGCTTTGTATGAATAATGTATGAACTGGTATTTTACATTATTTTCTATTAGTTTAAATTTAGTATTAATATAGTATTAAAGTTGTGAAAGGCAATATTCATGACATGTTATTGTTGCTGGTTTAAACTTTGTATTAATCTTGTATTAAATTTGTAAAAGACAGTTTTTATGCATGATTGTCTGAATAAATTTTATTTTACTGTATACATTAGGATGATGCCTATCAATATACTGAAGAAACTAAAGAAGCTCGAATGGATCAGCCATCAATTTCAATGAGGGAATACGTAGATATTTCAAACACCTATGGTATGAGAACCAATCCTAATATAATATGTATTTTCACTTACAAAGTTTTTTTAACATTAATTTTTATTTTTTGAATATATAGCTGAAGCGCAAAATTCAATTGACCAAACAGTTGGTGGTGTTTTAAATACTGACATATCTGGATCATCAACTTCAAAACCACCAACATTGGATGATTATCTTGATTTGACCATGACACAGATTGTTGAACTTGATCCAATTCTCAATGTGACTACTACTCCAGATTTGCAACCAAGAAATAGGAACTCCGACAAGTATGACACATCTCCGTACATTCAGTTGTCGGAAGGTGAAAGCAGTGTAAGAAGAGGTCATATTTTCTCTCATATCAAGCATCCGTTTGAAAGTCACAACGGATTTGAGGTTGCAACTGAGTTGATCGATGAGTTTAACAAATGAGTTTTCAAAGATGTTTCATCTAGGCGTGTCAGGTATATGTGTAAATAAAGCCAATTTTTTTAAATACTATCCAAATAATGCGTTTACAATGTTTTTTTTATATATATATTTTTAATGTACACATGAAATCTGCTTATTCAAAGGTCAAAGATAAATTTGAACCTCAAATGGACTTTGGTGTTGTCAAAGTTTCAGAAATGGATTTCTTCAACATAATGGTTAAAACTGGCAGACCTTGGGAAGACGGGATAAGTCATATCTATCAACCTTTTTAATAGTTCATTTGTAACTCATACTCCAGATTTTTGTAGTTTTTGTTTAAAATTTGTTTTGAAATTGATATCCATTATGTATAATTTTCTTATACAATAGCCATCATGTATGCATTTTGAATGATTTCTGAATGAGGATGGTATAAAATGTTCACTAATATGAACAATACATTATATATTAAACTTGCATGAAATTGATATCCAACAGTATTCATGTATGCAATTGGTATGATTAATGAATGAATTTGATATAAAAAAATCAACTGACATGAACAGTACATTAAACAAGTAGCTAGATTGAATTTGATATCCATTCTATATATATTTGAAACCTTTTTTAATGGCTTGTTATTTAGTAATAGCATGTTAATATCATTATGTATTTTCTGCGGAAAAAGGCAAAGTATTCTCCACTACCAATATCATATAGTACGGTTGACTGTTGGTTTATGACGTGGGTTGATAACATTGAGAAACATTGGAGAGATTCCAATTACGACATGAGATCAATTTCTCCTAACCATGATATTCAACAGTGCATTAGAGGTTTCAAACTGCTTGCCAACATTCCTTGGGACAGAGTTGACGATGTCATTATTCCTTTCAATGTTAGTAAATCATTTCATTGGTTTTTGGTTGTCTTCCGAATCAAGCTTAGATGTTTACATGTATACGATTCGATGATGGGAGGAACTCTTCACGACAAAAATGTCAATATAATTGTTGGTAAACTTGCCACAATGATACCACTATTTTTAATGAGCACGAAATTTTATGGTAAAAGGCTTGATATGTATGCCAATAAACTCCCCAATTATGTTGACAAGTCTCAATCCGATCCACTTGAAGTCAAGCATATGGCGCGTGTGCCTCAACAAGAAGAAAGTTTCAAGTATTTATTTCTATACTTTATTGATTTCATCAGAAAAGTTAACTCAATTTATTTCTTAAAATGATTTTTATTTCAAAAAAAAATTCAGTGATTGTGGTTTGTACACATGTTTATTTGCTGAATACATCAATAATGGAGGTTTTGATATGCATTATGTTGATATCGATACAAAGTATCATCGTCAAAGGTATGCCACAATCATATGGCATTATGAAAGAACAAAGAATGATGATAGCGCGATCAATGAGAGTGAATTGAAGTAACTCGTACAATTGCTAGCACATTTGGTGGCCCCGCATAGCAAAAGAACATGCTCCGGATACCAGAAATTATCATACACCAAGACCACGAAGATCGAATTTGTGATAGTTGATTACACCTTAGACTTTTCAGAATTACGAGTTTTTTTTTTACTTTTGGACGATATTTTTATGTTTGTCACAATTTTAAGTATTTGATATATATAATATCCACTGTTTTATTCCAAAAAGATACCAACTACATATGAATTACAGATTGACTATTCTAATTTCAGGATTCTAGTAATATACTGCATTCCAAATGGATACACCAATCTAAAGATAAATTACACATTGAGTATAATAATTTTCCGGATAACAGTTATATACAAAATGCATACAAATTGGATTCAACATTTAGAGTTTATGATCTTACAGTGTCTTATTAACTAGAAACAAAACAAATACTAATTTTGAGTTCAAGAACTAACTCTGTCTTATAATTGGTATCCAAACTGTACACTTTTGGCATCCAAATTCATACATGATTGGGTTTTTTACTTCATATTCTAACACAAAAAATAAAAAAATAAAAAAATAAAAAATGACTGAAGTTGGTATCCAACCTGTATAAATACCTTGTAGAAACGATTATGTCAATGTAAAATAGTGATCATTGTATTTTGTAACAATCTCAATTACATCTTATTTTTATATTTTTTCAACTTGGACACCTTATGAATACCAAATTAATACTAATTATAAACTATATTGTCTTAACAAGCGTGGATTAAGTATTTTAAAGATGTATGAAGTTGATATTCAATCTGTATAAATATTGGAAGAAACGAATCTACTAATTTAAAACAGAGATAATTAAATTTTGCACCAACATCAATTACATCTGATTTTATTTTGATTTAGAGTAGGACACCAGTTGAACACCAAATTAATACTCATGCTACTTACACTAAATAATATCAGTAGCTATTAGGTTGCATACCAAATGCATACCACAATTACCTTATAAAATGTTCACTAATATGATCATTAACTTATATATCTGGCATGAATTTTATTTCCAGCAGTTGCAATTGATATGATTAATGAATCTTGTATAAAACATGAACAGTATCTTAAACGCGTAGCTGAAATGCATTGTCAATAAATATTATTGGAAAAACCAAATGAATACATTGTAACAATCAAAACAAAACATGGGTCTAAAAGACAAAATAAAATAAATTTTTTGTATAGTCTAAACAAAAAAACTATCATTTTTATGGCGCAGGAGTAATTTGAACATGTCTTCCTGTTGTGGCCCACTTGACGACATCTACTACAAGTAACTTTAGACCTTTTGAATTTCACATCAGCAAACTCCTTCCAGCGTTCAAGTTGCAGTCTTCCTACCGTTCTCTTGAACCAGGCGACATCAATTTAGGCTCTGAAACATAATTTGGTATATCCCATGTACTCTCGCATGGGAGAGGTTCAACAGGGATCGCATATGCATCTTGAAATTTCTTTAAGCTATAAAAAGGAGAGCATTAATCTGTTTCATGTAGTCTTCTGTACCTAAGAACTGTCATTTCATGTCAGCATGGTATCTCATCATTTTGAAATATTTCGCAACTACATTTCTTGGTGTTTATGCATACTATGTACCGCTTTGGTCCATCAACAACAGCATGCAAATGAACTGTTGATGGTATTACCTAACACACAAAAATATTGGTCATTAAAATGTTGTTACAAAAAAACAAGCCACAAAAAAGGTTTCAACTATATACAGAATAGATATCAAATTCATTCCAGCTATTTGTGTAATGTACTACTCATGTAAGTTGGCAGTTTATACCAAATTCATTCAGTAATCATACCAATTGCATACATGAATACCTTTGGATATTAATGAATAAAGAAACAATCATACCCTCGTACTGGTAGACAAAGCAATACTTTTCTAGAGCTTCAGATCATATTTTTTTGTCAGCTCTGATCTAGTGTTTGCAGCCTCCTCGTTGTGCTTATGAATCCATGTTTGAATTGTTATCCTCATAAATTCAAGAAGTGAAATCACTGGCAACCTCATTGCTATCCTGCTAACATAATTTAAAGATTCGGCTATGTTTGAAGTCATGGTCCATGTTCGCTTACATTTTGAATAAGCCCTTGACCACTTGCCATACCCGATATCGAATAAATAACCTCTTATTCTTGGGTCTATCTAGTCTATTCTTTTCATAATCTCCTCAAATTTTTGTATTGTATAAGCCTTTGTCATGGTAAAAAAAAAAACTTCTTCAAATCTTCAGTATTCTTATGGAAGTTCTTCAAAATATTACAGCATAAGTGCCATATGCAAGCATAATGTTCCAATCCAGGATATACTCTTGCAGTTCCTTTCCATATGCTCTCGTTTCCATTTGACATAAAACACATGTTTTTCCTTTCTCCGTATGCTTCCCTAAACTCTTCAAAGAACCAGGTCCACGATGCATCATTCTCAGAATTCACTATGGCATAAGCAAGTGGAAGTATGTGACCTAATGCATTTTTTTTTTTTAAATCATACAGTTTGGAAACACACCTTATATCATAATTATTCTTGCATATAAATATAAAAGATTCAAATAATACCTCATGGATCCATAGTGCTTGCAGTTAACATTGTACCATCATATGCGCCTCTTAAGGCTGCCCCATCAACCACTACAACTGGTCTACAATACTCCAATCTCTAATACATGTTTCTAATGCAACAAAAGCATATAAGAAGCTCTCACCTTCATTTCTTTTCAAGCTCAAAACAGAACCAGGATAGGTCTGCTCCAATATGTATAGATAACTTGGAAGTTTTTTCATTGTTATCACAACACAACAATATATTAACTGGATGCAAACTAGATACCAATTAGATTCAACTTGGACACAGCATGGATATCAATTGGATACACAATGAAAACCAATTAGATAATGGATACCAATCAGTTGCTTTGCTAAAGTTCATACCAAATTAGTTCCACTCTTAATTTTCAGTTTGATATCAATTAGACATAAAGTAAAATACAAAAGTTAGTCCGAATAAAAACCTGGTAGTTTAGCATATGACTAGACAGATCTCCACGCACCAATTTTATTGCCTTTTCTTTAGCTCAAAAGGCCTACATGTATGTTAGTGAAACATCATGTAATTTCAACATTTCTTCGGCTATATCTTTCGAAGTGTATACATGTAATACCCTAGAAAAATTTTCGAACTAAAACTTGAACCATCCTTCATAGCGAGTATTATTTTACCGAGGAATTAAAATTTCTTAAGTGTTAAGGTCACTAGATGTAGCACCTTGAATTCCAAAAAGAATTAAATTGGAAATAGCATAATCTGAAATTTTGCAAGTTAAGTTAAGTATGAGTTATGGGTCAACTTCAAACTACCATAAATCCTAGATCAGGATGAGTTAGATGTGATACTCGATACCGTAGAAAATAAATTTGAATTATCTTTCTAACGCCACTGAGTTTGCTAAGTTTCGAGGTCGGATGAGTGAGATATGTCATTTTGAAGTTAGGTTGTCCAGTTAAGGAAAGTCAAACCTGGTTTTAGAGGTGTATTTTAGTCTTTTCCTTATCCAATAAGATTTAATTCATTTTTAGTAATATTTTAGGGGTATAATCTGATTAGGTTCAGTTTTATAATCCTAGTTTACGCCTATGGTTTAAGTTGAGAGTTCAAGAAGAGAAAAGAGGAGAAGATCAAGCGTTCGTCGAGATATGTAAGCTTCCATAGTGTTAGGTTTGTCCACCCACACGCCAAACATATTATTTTCAGCGAAGTTTCATTCTCAAAAAGTTGAAGGATTTAAGTTCTTGATAGGTGTTCTTGAAGTTCATTCTAAATCTTGTTGTGTTGGGTTTTGGATGAGTTCTTGAGATCAAAGTGAGTGTTTTAATGGATGTATTGAGTATATTATAGTGTACTTATGTTAAGTAATCAATTCTAAGTGATTAGGGAAGATACCATTCGATTCTAGGCGAAATAGGGTGAGAAAACGAGAAAAGAAACTTGTTGAATTTTCTGGGTTGGGGCCTGGCGCGATGCGCCTGCCAGAGCACCCCAAACCCACCTCTGAAGTTTAGGGGATGGCGCACCATGCCACCCATAATGCCAGGGTCGCCTGCCCCATCCAGTTTGTCATTGGTTGCCCCGTTTGAGTTCGTTTAAAGTGCACCTTCACTCTTTTTCGATTCTAACTACTATAAGCTACTTCTAAACACCTAAAATCATTCCTAACATGATCATAATCTTGAATTCATAAATCAAATTCAAAGTAGAGTTGAGAGTCAAGTTTGAGAGTTCTTTCAAACCTTTTTCATAAAGTCCCTTAGAGTCCTTTTGAGGAGTATTCTACAACTTCTAGTAACTTGTTTCAAGACTCGAGCAAGTGAGTGTGAGGATGAGGAGAATGTGCTCATGAGTCTACTTTTTCATCATGAGATCCTTCATATCATGAACCAAAACTCTTGAATTCATAATTCACATTCAAGAGAGAGTTAAAAGTAAAGTTCAAGTAGGCCTTTGAGTTCAATTGTGAATTCTTGGAGATCAACTATCAATATGAACTAAGTTCTGAGAAAGTAAGAGAATGAGAAGAGTCGTATACATGAGTCCATGTTGTTATGTAGACCATCAAGTCGAGTTGTTTCATGCCCATAATTTCGCATGAACTTCGTAAGTTGAGCATCTTTCAGAGAAGTGGTATCTTCAAGATTTAAACCTTTAAGTGTTGAGTTCCTAAGACCTTTTGAGAAGTATCTTTGAGTTCTTGGGTTAAGAAGTTCATGCTTATAATTCCGCATAAACCCTTTGAGTTAAGCATTCTTTAAATGAGTAGTATCATTCAAGCTCTTAATTTCCAACTATTGAGTTCTATCTATGGTTATTGAAAACCTTGCATTGAGTCATTCATGTCCCTAATTCGGCATGAACCATATCTTAAGAAATCTTTTACAAATGTTTAAACTTTGTTTTAAGACTTAAAGCTTTGAGTTCGGTAAAAAGTAAAGAGTAAAGTTTGAAGTCCTTTTCTTCAAAAGTATATGGGGACTAAGTATTCCCAAAGAGTTTATAAATGTTTTCACATTTGAGCAAGAAAAGGGAAGATCGATTCCAAGAAAACTTTTAAGCTAAGTTTTGAGTAATTATCTCAAACCAAAGAAAGAGTTTTGTTTTAAAAACATATGAGCTAAGTATATTTTTGGGAGTAGTATTGAGCACCAATATGGGGATGCGAGTTCATATTAACTCAAGTCCCCATAAACCATGTAGCCAT
>NW_006239344.1:440874-440998 GCF_000226075.1 Solanum tuberosum | reverse complement strand
TGGCAGCGTGAGGAAGATCGTTGTATTATCACAATAACTCTTATGTGATGGTTGTCGATTAGAGAAACTCCCACAATAGTATTTGCATGGTTCCTCAAGGGGTTCTGCTTAGTATGAATGAGAA
>NW_006239344.1:437683-440719 GCF_000226075.1 Solanum tuberosum | reverse complement strand
CATCTCTTATTGTTGCTTTATATTGAGTTGAGTATCCAGAGTTGAGTATCTTAAGTTGAGTATCCTTGTGTTGAGTATCTAATTTTTGAGTTGTGTATCTATCCTTGAGTTGAGTATCTAATCTCTAAGTTGAGTATCTTATCCTTGAATACTTCTGATTTGAGTAAGTTTGAGTAGTTTTGAGTATCCTTGAGTATTCCTTGAGTTGAGAAAGTTTGAGAATAGGTAAGTATGTTTCCTTTTTATCAAGTTTCAAGCTTATGTTTATGTTTTACAATTCCCCTTATATGCTCGTACATTCCACGTTCTAAGCCATTTAGCCTGCATCTTCTCATGATGCATACATAGGTATTCAAGATCATCAACAGGAGCTTCGTTGATACATCCGGGAGTTCGAGTTAGCTATGGTGAGACTTATTGTTTTCGGAGGATTTCATATACCTTTCAGTTATATCAATTGTAAGGATGTCGTGGGTCTTGTCCCGACTTCCATCTTTATCAGTTAGAGACTTCATAGATAGTCAGTATAGTTGAGAAGTTTGTATCATTTATTTTATTAAATGTTTTAAAGACTAAAGTTGCCTTTTTATGGCGAGTTGTATATATTTTATTATACAGAGTTTTCTTTGGATTTAAAGTTTGTATTTAAGTTTTATGAACTTTTATTTCAGTTTTAAGCTGTTGCATGCTTAAGTTAGTCTTCCGCTTGTAGTCAGCTAGGACGAGGGTTTCGCTTGGGGGACCAGCAATGGTTCTTGAGTGTCGGCCACGTCCAGGGTGTAGACTCGGGTCATCACAAACTTGGTATCAGAGCACAGAGTTTAAGTGTCCTAGGGTGTCTATTAAGCCGTGTCAGTAGGATCTTGGTTTTATGGTTGTGAGGGCCCACTCTATAAACGAGGGACTGCAGATATTTAAGAAAAGTTTCCCTTCTTTCATACTCTTAATCGTGCAATAAAGCTATGTCGTAGAGACTTATTCTAACTCGTGTGTTCTCCTATTCCTTCGACTACCCATCATACTAGAGGTGGTTTAAAAGCAGAGTCTTAGTTCTTTGTCGATGAGTTGTTCTTAGCAAGAGTCTTGAGAAAGTCATGAGACTCCAGAGGGGCATGAAAGTAGCCGAAAGAGTAAGTTAAGTGTTCAGTTTCAGAGGAATGCACCCATAATTATATGAATCGTGTGTTTAAGCTAAAAGCGAGTTGTACTCTTTTCCTTAAGCCTTGTTTTAGCTGAGATCATTTTTAAGAAGTATGTTTAGAGCTTGGGTATGATTTTCACCTGAAAAGGTAGCACGAGTTATGAGATCATGAGCAGTAGTAGTGAAAGAGACCAGTGTTAGAGGAAAGTATGCAGAGATTTAGTAATCCTAGAAAGGGAGATAGTGATGAGGCAAGCTATGTTATTATAGTCATGCACCTAGTAAGTTAGTAATGAGGAGTTTTCCCTTGTGGGTAGACTAAGAAGTGATAAGTTGTGAAGATTACATCATAGGAGGTAGAGTGTGTTGTAGCTAGAAAGGAGCTAGTGATGAAGTGTCATTGTGTAGGAAATTACCAAGTGCGAGTGTTGAATAAGAGAGCAGAGTATTCATGAGGTGTTAGATCTAAGCTAGGCTTATGATTTTGAGGGAGAGCCCATAACATTCAAAGTGGTATAGAATTAATTAGGCATTGATATATAGTGAATGAGTGAATAGTACTCAAGTTGTGAAGGGAAATGTGATAGTAAATTGTAAGTATGAATACTAAGAGGTTAGGATTGACTATTGGTCATAAGGTCCTAGTGGACGAGTGTTTCTGAATTTGTATCTAGTAGTTGTAAGTTAGTATAGTAAGCGAGCAATCATATTAATATTCAGGTTTAGTCATAAACATTAAGCTTGAATTTGAGATGAGTGTCATGATCAAAGGAATGGCAACATGAGAGTGATGATGTTATTCTTGAGATTTGATCTAGAAGACTTGACATAGAGTAGGTGAGTAATTGAGATGATTAGCTTCAATAGATATGAGTGGTACAAGTGAGAGACCCTAACATTTAGATAAGGGCAGTGAAGTGTGGCTAAGTCACAAGAGTAACAAGAGCATTAAGAGAATGTACACCAGTTAGAGATGATGGAATATGTGCATATCTTTCAAATGTTAGCTTTAGACCCAAGGGGGGAGATGACAAGTTGAGAAATCGAGTCAAGTGTTTGAGATTAAGATGGTAATGAATTCAAAGAGTTTGGGGGATATATTTTTAGAGGTCCTTTTTGTAATGGAGTGATGTTAAAAAGAGGAGGTTGATGTTCTTATCGTGTTAGTGATGGTGTGATAATTCCATCTAAGGTTATTAACAATGAGGAAGAAGAGGATTAGGTTTTACTAAGAGAAATAGTTAAATGAGAGCCCTTAGTTGGATATGAAGGACCTGGTTAGTAGGAGTCCATGGAGTTGTTAGAGTACTAAGATTGAATGTGGGGGTAAAGAGTAATAGTTTGAGATGAGATTCCCTGTAGAAAAGTATAGAATCCGAACTGAAGGATTTGGGTTAGGCTTGAATATAGTAAGAGCAGACCATTAGACTCAGACCTTAGTAAGAGCAACCCATTCCATACCCAGTCCAGTCGTCATTCGAGGACGAATGATCCCAAAGGGGAGATATTGTAATACCCCAGAAAATTTTTCAAACTAAGACTTGAACCATCCTTCGTTGTGAGTAGAATTTTACCAAGGAATTAAAATTTCTTAAGTGTTAAGGTCACTAGATGTAGCACCTTGAGTTCCAAAAAGAATTAAATTGGAAATAGCAAAATCTGAAATTTTGCAAGTTAAGTTAAGTATGAGTTATGGGTCAACTTCAAATGATCATAAATCCTAGATCAGGATGAATTATATGTTATACCAGATACTGTAGGAAATACCTTTGAATTATATTTCCAACGCCACCGAGTTTGTTAAGTTTCGAGGTCGGGTGAGTGAGATACGTCCTTTTGAAGTTAGGTTGTCCAGTTAAGAAAGTTAGCCGAAAATAGTAAGGGGTATTTTGGTC
>NW_006239344.1:433749-436783 GCF_000226075.1 Solanum tuberosum | reverse complement strand
AAAAGTGGTATCTTCAAGTTTTAAGCCTTTAAGTGTTGAGTTCCTAAGCCCTTTTGAGAAGTATCTTTGAGTTCTTGAGTTAAGAAGTTCATGCTTATAATTCCGCATGAACCCTTTGAGTTGAGCATTCTTTAAATTAGTAGTATCATTGAAGCTCTTAAGTTCCAAGTATTGAGTTCTATCTATGGTTATTGAAAACCTTGCATTGAGTCATTCATGTCCCTAATTCGACATGAACCATATCTTAAGAAGTCTTTTACAAATGTTTAAACTTTGTTTTAAGACTTAAAGCTTTGAGTTCAGTACAGAGTAAAGAGTAAAGTTTGAAGTCCTTTTCTTCAAAAGTATATGGGGACTAAGTATTCCCAAAGAGTTTATAAATGTTTTCACATTTGAGCAAGAAATGGGAATATCGATTCCAAGAAAACTTTTAAGCTAAGTTTTGAGTAATTATCTCAAACCAAAGAAAGAGTTTTGTTTTAAAAACATATGAGCTAAGTATATTTTTGGGAGTAGTATTGAGCACCAATATAGGGATGCGAGTTCATATTAACTCAAGTCTCCATAAACGATGTAGCCATCATGCGTAGTAAAGGATCATACTTTTTAGATGAATCCTTAAAATGCTTTTAGCATAGACTAGTGGATCCACTTAGTTAAGCGTTTTATATGACGGCTAAGTATGGGACAGTTCTGGCAGCGTCGGCAAGACACTGTATCACCACTTAGGCTTATAGTGGTGGTTGTCAGTTAGAGAAACTCCCACAGTAATAATTGCATGATTCCTCAAGGGGTTCTGCTTAGTATGAATGGGGGTATGGGACTTCATTCATGCATTGCACAAGTAGACTTTAAGAGGGAGCATGATATGTCTTTTTATGATATGAGCAAAGTTGAGTTTGTTATCGCACTTTCTTTAACGAACTAAGTTGTTTTTACTGTTTTATAAAGTTTTCTATATATTGCATCTCTTATTGTTGCTTTATATTGAGTTGAGTATCCAAAGTTGAGTATCTTGAGTTGACTATCTAATCTTTGAGTTGAGTATCTATCCTTGAGTTAAGTATCTAATCTCTGAGTTGAGTATCTTATCCTTGAATACTTCTGAGTTGAGTAAGTTTGAGTAGTTTTGAGTAGTTTTGAGTATCCTTGAGTATTCCTTGAGTTGAGAAAGTTTGAGAATAGGTAAGTATGTTTCCTTTTTATCAAGTTTCAAGCTTATGTTTATGTTTTAGAATTCCCCATATATGCTCGTACATTCCACGTACTGAGCCATTTGGCCTGCATCTTCTCATGATGCAGACATAGGTATTCAGGATCTTCGTTGATACATCCGGGAGTTCGAGTTAGCTATGATGAGCCTCATTCTTTCCGAAGGATTTCATTTACCTTTCAGTTATATCAGTTGTAAGGATGTCGTGGGTCTTATCCCGACTTCCATCATTATCAGTCAGAGGCTTCATAGATAGTCAGTATAGTTAAGAAGTCTGTATCATTTATTTTATTAAATGTTTTAAAGACTAAAGTTGCCTTTTTATGGCGAGTTGTATATATTTTATTATACAGAGTTTTCTTTGGATTTAAAGTTTATATTTAAGTTTTATAAACTTTTATTTCAGTTTTAAGCTGTTGCATGCTTAAGTTAGTCTTCCGCTTGTAGTCACCCAGGATGAGGGTTCGCTTGGGGACCATCAATGGTTCTTGAGTGTCAGCCACGTCCAGGGTGTAGACTCGGGTCGTGACAATACAATTGTTGGATCAATAAATTTATCCATTATCAAAACAGCTACAACGTCAGTGATTCCCTAACGCCTTGTATATACTCTATCTCTAACAAAACAAGTGTGATCCGCACAGTATTTTCTGATTTTGAATAGCCCTGATTAATTCAAACTTGATGAATTCATCAACCAAGAACAATTCTCAAAAGAACACTTCAGGTAATAACTGTTTCAGAAAACAAAAAAAGATCAATCAAAAGTTTATATACCAAATTCATACAAAAAAAAACTACACATACAAACAAGCAAATAAATTATTACCAAGAAGAACTAGAACGAGATACAAGAAATCTGAAGTACTTCATTTCCTTCATCATTATTTTCATCAACAACTCCACCCGATTTCATTCCTACCAAGCGGATGGAGTTATTTGAGTATAAATCAAGATTTGTTAGTGGTCTACTAACATCAAAATGTCTCCTATCCACAACAACTATAGAATCCTGATTATTCATTGATATATTTTTCAGAGTTATGCATAATGGATATTTCGTAAAGAAATCTACATTAGCTTTCTTTTGATCTAAAAAAACCCGCACACCCGCATCATTATGGATAATAACAGGTGGACATCGATCACTAACTATATATTTTATCTCTATATCATTAATATTAACATCTATCCTAAGCTGTGATGTTATCGCACTTACTAGACCATTATACAGACTGAAAAATTCATAGATAATCCCCTCCATCTGAAAATTAACATATTTCCCTGTTTCATTAAAAAAAAATAACAATTAGTCTTTCATAATACAAAGCAATAATAAATATGTTGTATTTATATTAACTTTTCATACCAAGATAATACAAATTTCATCCACAAAAATTATACACAACTTCATTCTACTCACACAAAATTATACACACTCGTCATTACTTATTCATACCAATATCATTCCAAAATAGTATACCAGAATTCATACCATAAAACACATTTCATAAAAAAATAACATTTCACATTTCATACCAACTTAATACACATTTCATACAAATCATCATACCTCTTACTCATATTTTTTACAAAATACTGAATAATTTTTCATACCAATATCATTCTTCTCACACAAATTTATACACACTCGTCATTACATTTTCATACCAATATCATTCCAAACGGTCTATCAGAATTCATACCATAAAACACATTTAATAAAAAAAAAAAAACATTTCACATTTCATATGAACTTAATACACATTTCATACAAATCATCATACTTCTTACTCATATTTTTTACACAATAGTGAATAA
>NW_006239344.1:397143-429779 GCF_000226075.1 Solanum tuberosum | reverse complement strand
AGCTCTTTGTACAAACCAATCAACCAGGTTACTTCAGCAGTGCATGCAGCCATACTTCTAAACTCTGCTTCAGCAGAACTCCTTGAAACTGTGTCCTGTTTCTTAGACTTCCAAGAGATGAGTCCTCCTCCAAACTTAACCAAGTAGCCTGTGACTAATTTCCTAGTTTCCAAGCATGCTCCCCAGTCAGAGTCACAGTAGGCTGTTAGTATAGTGGTGTCTTCTGCAGGCATAAACAAACCTAATCCAGGTGCTTTCTTGATATATCTGATGACTCTTAAAGCTGCATCCATATGTGATTGTTTAGGGCAATGCATAAACTGACTTAAGACCTGTACCGAGAATGCAATATCAGGTCTTGTCATAGTAAGATATAAAAGCCTTCCTATTAGTCTTTGGTACTGTGTAATATCAGTCAGAATGTCATCATCCCTAGCATGTCCATTGTTAATGTGCTCATCATATTTGACTGATGTGAGCTTTTGATTAATCTCCAATGGTGTGCAAGCTGGTTTTGCTCCCCCTAGGCCAGATTCAGATATCAACTCTAAGGCATACTTCCTTTGTGACATTAATATCCCCTTGTTAGACCTAGAAAATTCAATGCCAAGAAAGAACTTCAATTCCCCCAAATCTTTCATCTTAAACTTCTTTTGAATTTCTAGTCTAGTGTCACACAGCAGCTGGTGATTGTTTCCAGTGATCAATAAGTCATCTACATAAACTAGTATTACCACAGTGTCACTTCCAGCCAATTTTGTAAACAAGGAATAATCATAATGACTCTGCTTGAACCCCATAGCTACCAGAGCCTCTGTTAGTTTCACATTCCACTACCTTGGTGCCTGTTTGAGCCCATACAAAGACTTATGTAATTTACAGACCTTATGACTCTCCCCTTGGCTGGAAAACCACAAGGAATGTCCATGTATACCTCTTCAAGAAGATCTCCATTGAGAAAGGCATTGTGGACATCCATTTGAAAGATGTGCCAGCCTTTAGAGGCAGCAAGTGCTACAATTGATCTGACTGTAACCATCTTTGCGACTGGGCTAAATGTTTCTCCATAGTCAAGGCCCTCTCTTTGGCTAAACCCCTTGGCAACTAGTCTGGCCTTGAACCTTTCCACCTCTCCAGATGACAAGTATTTAACCTTATAAATCCACCTACAGCCAATTGGCTTCTTACCAGGGGGAAGATCAACAATACTCCAAGTCTTGTTGCTTTGTAAGGCATCAATCTCTAACTGCATTGTTTTTACCCAAGCTGGATCAGACGCAGCGTCTTTGTAGGACACAGGCTCACAAACAACTGAGTATGCTTTTAACACTTGTTGATATGATTCGGACAACTTGGAATATATGAGGTGATCAGCTAAAGGATAGAGACAAGTGTTGCCTCTTGGCTGAGTGATAAAATCCTGCAACCAAATTGGAGGTCTGCTGGTCCTGGTGGATCTTCTAGTGGATTCATCTGGGATAACAGAAAGTGGAAGAGGAGCTGTAGGCACATGAATGGGAGAACCAGCTGAACCATCAGTTAAAAGCGCAGGCATCTCAGGAACCTGTTGAGTAGGTGAAGTAGAAACACCTGAGATGACACTAGGACCGTCATCTCTTGGCACTAAATCCAGCACTGGAAACATAGGATTTGATGCCTCCTGAGCATGTTTAAAAGGAAATAAATGTTCTTGGAAAACAACATTTCGGCTAACAAAGAAAGCATGACCATGAAAATCATACAAAATGTACCCTTTTTGTGTGGAGGAATACCCCATAAGAACTGCAGGAATTGCCCTAGGTGAAAATTTTTCCAACACTTTAGGACAGGCCGCATAACATAGACAACCAAATACCCTCAGATGAGACAAAGATGGAGGATGCATATACAACCTTTCAAAAGACGATTGGAAACCAAGAACTCTTGAAGGCAGCCTGTTCAATATGTACACAGAAGTGGAAACACATTCACCCCAGTACTGAAGTGGAATAGATGCTTGAAACCTTATAGACCGTGCCATATTTAAAATGGTTCTGTGTTTTCTTTCAGCAACACCATTTTGCTGTGGTGTGTACACACAAGTTGTTTGATGGACAATGCCAAGTTCACCTAGCATGCTTTGAAAAGCATGACTGAGAAATTCACATCCATTATCTGTTCTCAAGGTTTTAACAGTGGTGGAGAATACATTTTTAACCTGGGTAAGAAATTTCCTTAGAACCACTATAGTATCAGCTTTGGAAGCAAGTAAAAACAGCCAAGTATATCTGCTGTAATCATCCACAATTGTAACAAAGAACCTTTTTCCATTGTAGGTAGGCACTTTGTATGGTCCCCATATATCACAGTGCAACAATTCAAATACACCTTTAGACAAAGTAGTACTTAAAGGAAAAGGGAGTTTAGTGTGCTTAGCTAGAGGGCACACTGTACAATGTGAATTATCGTTGCTACTTAAGGCACTAAGAGATTTGTGTCTCTTTATTATATCAATGGGTGCATGTCCTAACCTTTTGTGCCATACATCAGCTGACTCACACATAGAAATAGAATGTAAAGAAGGCAAAACAATGGACTTAGCAACAGAGGTGTTATGACTTTGACTCCTAGAACTCATACTACTATTGACCAGCTTCCTTGGAGCTTGATTAGGTCCCCTTGTTAGTATGTAGAGTCCATGATCTTCCTTACCAATCCCCTTCACCTGACCAGTGTAGAGATCCTGAAAAACACAAAAGTCAGGAAAGAATGCCACCATGCACTTGAGTTCCTTAGTGAGCTTGGAGACTGAGACTAAGTTAACTTGAAAGTCAGGTAAGTGCAGCACATTGGATATGGTTTGATTAGCCAAGATACAAGTGCTACCAATGTGAGACACTGCAACTGTGTTACCATTAGGTAGGTGCACTTTACTAGTTGAATCACCGGGAGTTGCATTATTAGTCGTAAGTGAAGCTAGAGAAGAGGTGATGTGGTGAGTAGCTCCTGTATCTATAATCCAGTCATCAGGACCATATGAACACAAAGATGCAGTAGGAAAATTACCTGCATCTACAGAAGTAACTTTTGCAGGGGACTCCACTGATCTGTCACCATCAGGTTTTGAAAGCAGTTGAATGATCTGCTGGTATTGTTCCTGAGTGAAGAAAGCTGCAGACTGCTGTAATTGAGTAGAACTGGTTCTATGATTACTCCCTGAGGAAGTCTCAACCTGGTTAGCAGAAGCACTTGAAGTTGAGCCTTTTCTCTTTGACTTAAAATCTGTTGGATAGCCAACAATTTTGTAGCAGTGCTCTTTGGAGTGGCCTTTGCATCCACAGTGAACATATTAACACATTCTGCCTAGGTTTGTGATTACCAGATGAGCTTGCACCATCACTATAAACTCGACTAGAACCAGAGTTACTACTTGATCCTGTAGGATAGTTAGAGTTCCTGTGACTATACATAGCTGCACCTTCAATCAGACCAGTTCCTGAACCAGGTAAAGTGGAGTGCACTAGGTTCCTTTGAGACTCTTGATCCATAAGAAGAGCATAGGCTTTGTTAAATGTAGGAATGGGACTCATCATGAGAATTTGACTTCTAGGTGGGGAATAAGACTCATTTAGACACATCAAAAATTGAAGTAATCTCTGATAGTCACAATGTTCACTAAATTTCCTTGATTCTACACAAGGACAAGATGGACAGGGCATAATAGCATCATATTCATCCCAGAGATCTCTCAGTTTGGAGAAATAATCAGCAATGGTCATTGTTCCTTGTGTGAGAGTATGAATTTCTCTGTGAATGTGAAAGATCCTCGAACCATTCACAGTATCAAATCTTTCCCTAAGATCTATCCAGACTTTCCTTGCATCAGAAGCATACACAACTGAACTTAGTAATCCTGGTCTAACAGCATTCATGATCCAGGATAAAACTACAGCATTACATTTCTCCCACTGATCATGTAACACTGGTTCAAACATGGATTTAGGAAATCTACCATCCACAAATCCTAACTTGCTACGACCTACAAGTCCAATTCTAAACGATCTACTCCACAGTGCATAATTCTCAGAACCAGTTAATTGCAGAGAAATTAAGGAGCTACCTGGAGTATCTGTGTGTTGTAAAAACAGAGGATGATTGTGATCTATGATTGGAAATGTAGCCACAGGAACAGCACCATTGTTTGTACCTTCACTCGCACTGTCAATCGCCATGTGCAGAGATATGAATTTCAGCTTAGTTGAACCTTTGATACTTCCTTTTGAGTCTCACTTGATTAGTGATAAACTCTGAGTATCCAGTGGTCAAGTAATACTCACAAAAGCTATCCTTCGATCAGTGGCTCTGATACCGTGATAACTCCATTAATGGAGATTAAGATCTGAAGTAATTGAAGAAGGAGTTGAGAAGAAGAGAGGATGAGAAGATATTATTGAGCTCACATCAAGTTGCCTTTACATTGTTTTCACGTGAATGAATAATACATCAGCTACTGAGATGTATATATACACACTTATGACTCTAACAAACTTACTAACTGATTCTTGGGATCTGAACCCTTTTAACTAACTAACTAACTCATACATGTAGCTTGTTATTTCTCTATACTGATCAACACTTCCTTTATATCACTGTTTTAACCGTCATGGGCGTTTCTAAATCCGATTCCAAATGTTCAACTGTTGGAATTCAAGGCATTACTTGGGCTTTTGGTGGCATGATCTTTGCCTTTGTCTACTGTACTGCCGGCATTTCAGGTACATAATTACTTGTACTCTTGAGGGTAATTTTGTTCATAAAATAATAGTAACATTTTTATTCATTTTTACATAATTTAAGGATTTTTTTTTTATCTTTTTCATTTTTTAAATGGACTAAAAAGGAAAAAAACAAGTAGCATTAAATTATTCAAAGGTCCCTCACACATTGACTCCTTTCCCTTTTCTTGACGTTATTTGCTATCTTCCAGCCGAAACAAAAACTATTACCCCTTTTTGGATAAGTCCTTTTCCATTTTGGTTCATCAATTTTCTTGTGATCTCAAAAATCTTTGATGGGGAGATTATTTGTGTTGACTCTTGAAGGCAAGATCTACAGCTGCAAGCACTGTGGAACTCATCTTGCCCTTTCTGAAAACATTGTTTCCAAGGTTTTCCTCCATCTTTTCTGTTTGATCACTCTGTTATTGTGATTTCTTGAAATTGAGATATTTTTTTCCTCCATCTTTTCTGTTTGATCACTCTGTTATTGTGATTTCTTGAAATTGGGATTGTTTTAATTTTGATTTTGATTTATTTCGTTGTAAAAATACAATCTTTGGCTTGATCGGTGGTTTGGGTTCGCTTCTAGAACTTGTTAGGGATTGCTGTTGGTCTGTTTAAGTAATTTTAGATGTATATAAAAATTGGCTACTTTAAATCAGCTATGTGAGTGAAGAATGTCTCAGATTGAGTAATTTTTCCCTAAAGGAGATGAATTTTTTAGCATCAAAGAGCTGGGTTTTGTGGAGTTGCTGGTTTTGGAGTAAAAGGGATTGTATGAGCATTCTTTGTGAACTTTTAAAAACATAGTAGTTATTATTGCTGATAGCATACCATACAATATTCCTGCTTAATCCAGTTATGAATTAGAGGAGTTGTTTGTTGAGTCTGATACTTGGAGTATACTTGATTGGCATTTTCCATTTGTTCCATGTTTGTGTGCTAGTGGCTTCAATATTTCAAACTATTATTGTTATGCCCAGTCCATTGATCAGGTCTTGGGACTGATCTATTTTCTATATTTTGATCAATTTGGTGCTTGTTTGGTCACTTTATTTTGCTCAATTTCATTGTAATGTGCATTCATGACTTTCTTTGTTATATACGTTGACTTTGTAGGTCAGTCTATCCAATGAAGAATTCCATATGACTTCTATAGCATAAAATCAGAGCACATTTTCAAGTGTTGGAGCTTTGAAACTACTGTTTCTTAGAAAATTCAAATGCTTTTGAATGGAGTGAAATGTTAATTCTGCAATTAATTATATTGAAGTTTATGTTACATTCTTGTTTCAGCCCCTAAATAATGTATGTAGTCATTCTGAGTCATGAAGTTATCTAACTCTCTATGTTTTCCTTCTGATCTTTCCTTCAGTCTTTCCACTGCAGACATGGGAAGGCTTACCTCTTCAGTAAAGTGTAAGTTTCTTTGATTCTGCACATTCAATCATCAGATATGTATGTGACATTTTCACATGTCTAATCTTTAAACTTGCAGCATGAAAATCACAAGTGCAACTTACAATTTCTGTTGGTTTTATTCTTGTTAGAATATGAATTACCATTTATTTCCTCTGATTGTTGTTAAGCTTTTTTTGGCATTGATGGGACATGAGTTATTTGTAGCTTGGTTAGATGAACAATGATATTACTACAGACAAGCTAATCCATACCTCTGGTACAGAAAGATGAAAAAAGCTACCATTTAAATCCTCTTATTTAACTTCCACCCCTTCTTTTACTGGTGTGGAGGGACACTGTTAAACTAGAAAGTGAAAAAAATGAAGGATTGAAGAATTCATGTTGGTAGTAGTTAGCCAAAATTTTCATGATTTGATATGAAAAAAGATTTGATTTTCAAAAGTTGAGTGCAACTGGAGTATGTGCAAATTATTCGGCTTTTACTCTACGTGGGTCACATAGCTCTAAGGATCTTTGATTTTTGTTATTAGCTCCGAGTCATTATTATTTTGGAAGGTCACAACCAACCTAGAATATTTGAGTGCACATGAAAAGTTGAACAAGGTAGGCTATACCTTGTAGGTTTAGTTTGTTAAAGACATGGTACTTTATATTTATATCTTCATACATTTGTGTCATTGACATTGCTCTTAGGATCTTTGATTTTGTTATTAGTTCTAAGTCATTATTATTATGGAAGGTCATAACTCATAACCAACCTAGAATATTTGAGTGCACATGAAAAGTTGAACAAGGTAGGCTATACCTTGTAGGTTTAGTTTGTTAAAGACATGGTACTTTATATGTATATCTAACATTTGTGTCATTGACTATAAAATTAGCACCAAAATTTGATCTATTGGAATCAGTACTATAGAACCTAGTGGGGATTTTACCAGACTATTATATCGTGTACTTTTGAGTGTATTTTCCAGGAGTACAAATATTAACACATCCATATATTGAATAAATTCTTACTTGACTTGGGTTATTTTCCACTGGGTAGCAACATTACAATAGTTACATGGCTGAAATACATATATTATGCTCAACTTGACTGCTTTCCTGTTCAAGAGTTCTGCTCTTCTCAAATCTCTTCATTTCATTTTATCATTTAGCAGAAACATACAAAATGGTAATGCACTTTGTAGTTCTGTATATTCTATACGCCTTTTTTTTCTTTTGACAGGGTGAATGTCACTTCTGGCGAGATAGAAAATAGAATGATGATGACTGGTATGCACACTGTGGCTGACATTTTCTGCGTCTGTTGTGGGTCAATTGTTGGATGGAAATATGTGAGTATGGAGTGATAAAATGCTAGACATTGTCGTTTGGCAGTTGCTAGAAGTTTTAGTTGTTCCTAATATAACAATTCTTTTCAGGAGACCGCCCATGAGAAGAGCCAAAAGTACAAAGAAGGAAAATCAGTGCTTGAGCGGTCAGTTGATTACTTCAGTTTTCTTTAAAATTGAGTTAGGAACATATCATAAGTCCCCACTGAGGCACTTTCTTTTATACTCAACAGGTTTAAGATTACTGGCCCTGATGGAAGCCATTACTGGGCTAGTCATGATACTCATGTTGCAGGAAGTGATGCTGATGATGTTTGATCACCATTCAGAACAAAAATTCTATCCAAAAATGTACATTCTTTAACCCACCAGGCCACCACCCTATTAGTTCTTTATGGACCATTGGATTCTTGAATAGCTTAAGCTACTACTACTTTAAGCTTGTCCTCTATTGTATATGATAATATGGAAGCAGCCATGTGTTGCTGCAAACTAACATGACCATCTGCTTGTATTTGTTTGCAATGACAAGACATTACTAGTAAGTTATGTGGGTATTAGTTATGTTGCGGGTATTAGTCAAGCAAGTAGTTTGGACATGAATTTTTGAAATAAAATCAAGACTATAAATTGATTTGCTGTCTACTTTGCCCTTTTCATAACCATCCCATATCCTCCCTGAATGACTCTCATAGACCATTTAGAGACACCTATTCAGAAAATAAGAGATTTTCCATAAAGGCACAATATTTCTATCAAGGCAGTTGCCGAACCATACTACATAGTTCTGCAAACAACAAAAGTTTAAAAAATTAGCACCTTACCTTTTTGTCTGGTGTGGTGTGAAGTTTTGTCCAAATGTAAACAGAATGATGTCCAAAACTAGCTAACATTTTTGTCTTAGGACAAGGAAAACTCTCCCTCAACAAAGTTCTTGTAGATAACAACTATTTGGCTACAAGTAAGATTATTCAGTAGATGTGTAATGACCTATTCCGTCATTATAGTTGTTTAGGGCAATAGTACCCTTGTGTAGATCTTTGTGGGTCAAGAGTCAGTAGAAATCTGGAAATGGAAAATCGAGTATGAAAATCTGCTAGTGTTTCACTATAGCGGACACTTTCTTTGTAATAACTAGATTACTATTTCAACCTCATTAACTACTGTTGAGCAATTCATATGCTCAAAGAATCAATTTTATGGGGTTTCTAGGTAGGCTAGGTTTATAATTCTATACTAGAAACACAAAATTTAACGGACTAGAATTGAAAATCATTCATAATTAACCTGCCCCACATGTTGTGCCATCAAAATAATAACCCTAGGTTTCAATGGATAAAATCCTATGGATATTTTTATCTGTTCTGGGAGGAAACCGAATTATGGAAGAAATGAATGAACGGAAAGCACTTATCTCAGGAGAGAAAAACCCCAAGTCTTGGAAAAATCTCCTCTGGGGTTCTCTGGTCAAATATTTTACATTATGACTAAGTACGGACAAAAACTAACATAAAAACATGAGTTATTGTTTTCGGACCTTCTCTATAGCGAAACTTCACAACTTCGTTATGATCATGCATACTTTTGATTTGATAAAATCATTCTTTAAATAATTGATTAAATTGAAGGTATGAATTATTATCTATTTAACATCTTTTAGGATTTATCTATCCATTTGTTGCTTTTTTTAAAAAAATTCTTTAGTTGAAATACAAATTGTGATTATAAAAGTTAAATATCAATATGTTAAATTATTGAGATTTTAATCGGGTCAAATTGGTTGGGTCAAGACCGAACCCCGACTCCTATTTCAACCCATTTTAATATCTCCAATTTCAATCTAATCTGCTCATTTGACACACCTATGTGCAACTATCACCATGTTTAGTCGGATGAGTGCGGAGACCCAAATCACCACATTGAGCGCAGACTTTATCTTCACAGCTAACCCAAGAATCCACCAGCCGGGAATCGAACCCGGGTCTGTACCGTGGCAGGGTACTATTCTACCACTAGACCATTGGTGCTACTTGTTATCCTATTTGCTCATGTTACACCACAATAGATATTAAACAAAATATATGACAGTAGTTAGAATTGAATGAACAGGCCCAAAATTCTGAAATTTTGGTGTTCAAAATGTCAACAAGTAATCATGTTTTGAAGTTGAGGTCAATTAGGCTTGTAGCAGGAAATGAAGTTCAAATTTTGCGCATCCAAATTATTCTTCATAAACAATAATATCTTGTAGTTTTATTATGAGTATTTGAAAGTTATAGAAATCACATAAACATCTTTTTTAGGTGTGGAACATTTTATAACTTATATAAATCTCATAGTGTAAGGAGTAAATTACATCATATTCCTACTCTTTTTTCAATCTATAAAAATCCCTTAAAATTAGTGTTATCCTGATACATAGCAAAAGCCGGATACATTAGATACGATACATTTAAGCAAATTCATTTACGCTGCTTCAATCAATTCAAAATTAAAATTTTATTTTCTCAATTCTTTTCTAAATCCGCCCAACTTCAAAAAATTCAAATTTTTTTCTCTGAATTCTCTTCCAAATTCGCCCAGCTTCAAACAATTCAAATTTTCTTCTCTCAATTCTCACCCAAATCGTAATAGATTCAAAAAGTCGAAAACAATGACTGATACATGGTGAATATTTCTATTTTGTTGAGACATTGAGAAATTTGGGAAAGCGAGGTGAGTTATGAATGATACAGAAATGATGGATTTCCAATTTCTTCTCCCAGTTCATCGAAGATTTCAATTTTGATTCACAATTATCGAATTTTTTGAGAAGATACATCATGAATATTTTGATTTTACTAAGACATTCATGAATTTGAAAAGAAAAATTAGATCTAACATTCAGGAATCTGGAAAAAATATGAGACTGGATTCGCAATGTATAAAATAGACCAGAACTTTAATTTCAGCGTAAAATAGATCTGACAGTAGAGGTATTGAATTACATCTATTGTGTTATTAATTCAATTTTTTATTTGTATTTTCGAGATGACTAGATCAATCGTGATACATTAGTATTTAGGTATCTCGTATAAATTGATAAGTATTGTATTTCTATTAATTAGATACATTAAATTAGTAAATTTTACACGTAAAGTGTTTGCTTAGAGTTCAACACATTACTGTGTGATAGTTAATATATATCAGATCTTGTATCATGACCAAATATTTAGCATGATACATTACTATTTTTGTATCTTATTGTGTTTGTGAAATATTGTATTTTATAGATGATACATTATACATGTAATTTGTTGTAAAAACATCAAAATGTTCGACAATGAGGATATGTATCAGATTATATTTATATTTTGTATCAGATATTAAGTATAAGTTAGTTGTCTGATTGTTTGTGATTGATACATAGAAAATAACTGTTTTATGGAATGTTTCACTAATTTTTTTAATGTTAACAGGTTGTTGCATCATCCGAGTTTCTTTATTCAGTCTATGATTCTGGAAGAAGATACATTATTTGCCTTGAAAGATAATATGCAATTGTGGAAGATTTCAAGTTGATAAGATACATTTTTTTATATAATGTATCATTTTGCAGTTGATAATAATGTATCTGATATAATAAGGTTGTGAAAAAAATGGTGTATGTAAACTGAAATAAAGTGTATCTATAAATGTATCACAATAAATAAGAATCAAGTTATCAATTGGATACATGAATGAATCAGCAACTAACTACAACTAAGTGTCCAATTTATCAACATGAATAAATCAACAACTAACTACAACTAAGTTATCAAGTATATACATGAATGAATCAACAATCAAGTTATTGAGTACATTGTATTGGTTAGTTGTCAAATGTGTCAGCAACTAACTAGAACTAATGTGAAAAAAGAATTTTGTATGTGTATGCACAAATGAATCTGATACTTAATTTTATGACATTTTTGTATCAGATTATATAAGACAAATGTATAAGACAAATCATATTGTAAATAAAAACTAAATATAATGAAAGTTGAAGTCAAAATAAACAAGTTTTAAGAGAAACACTCTAATACTTGAGTAGAAAGAAGTATCTTAAAACAATAAAAACAAACACTCTAAAACTAGAGTTAATGTAACTTAAAAACCATAACACTCTAAAAAGGTGTCTAACAACTGATAGATTATCTCTATTCAACATTAACCAAATCCTCTTAAGTTGGTGCTGTGAATTGACTCTTAGATGGATCCTCATTTTCACTAATGTATCTTGCCTTGGCCTTTTCGATACCGAACTTCTTTAATAGGGCTGCATATCGTGTACGGATGTAATCTGATAGGAAATCATTGGATGGAATATGAATTTCATTGCTAAGGAACTCAGCAAATGCAGATACAAACAATCCACAGTCCCTTCAAAATGCAGAAGATACATTATAATTCAAAACAAAATCACACTAATACTTACATGCTATATCACTGGTTTATGCTTATCACTAGCCAAAACTTTTGTATCTGATACTTATTTATTAAAATTGGATATAATGTATCTTATATACACTGACTAATACAAGTTTTGACTGATACATCATTTAATATGATACTAATGTATCAGATACACATTGAATAATACAAATTTTGACTGATACACTATTGAACATTATTTTTGTATCAATCTTGTGACTAATGCACAACTAAGCATATTACAACATTTTATACATTATATATTTTATAACTTCATATAATTACAACTACTCAAATAATGAACAAAATTAGGATTTAGTGTATCCACTAATTAAACTTAAATATTGATACATTACAAAATGAAACATTAATTTTATCATTAACATATCATTTTTTGATTGACTAACATAAACAAGTGTTATCTCTTAACCATTTCTAAATTGAACATAAATAAAATAAACATCAAATTCTAATATAGCAGATATATAAAAGTGAACAATAGTAATACTTAAACCATAATTGTTCCAATGGTAAGGACAAGGAGGATCTTACCATGCTAAATGCATGATTAATTTATTTAGTTTTGTATTCTACGTATTCCAGTGTTCTTTTGATCATTTTACAGACGAGAGTACCAAAAGGCCAGCGTAGAAATTCCATTTTATTTGGCAAAGATCAATCATTGGCTCGCAAAAGAAAGAACGTAAACTCGAGTATAAATGAGACAATAGTTCATAATTTTATTATTGTTGTCTTCTCACCCTATAATTTGATTTAGTTAGAAATCCATCTGTTAACAAAGATTAATAACATAGTAAAAGATGATTGAAAAAAGGGAAAATTGTGCAGAATAATAAATATTTAAACGATATTAAATGTTATAGCTATTGTTTTGAAAAATCACAAATATTTAAACGATATTAAATGTTATAACAACTGTTTTGAAAAAATTGTGATTTGCCGACATAGTTCCCTCAAATCTTGCTATTCATTTAGTTTGTATAATTCACCTACGTTGTATAATTCGTCTGATTGTATATATCATAATTTTGTATAATTTGGTTCCTGATTGTATAAATTCAGAATTTATATATGTTTACCGAAGTTATTTGTATACGATTTATGAAAAATTCACAATAAATTACCATGTTTGTATATTGACAAGAGAAATATATAATCAGAGTTCTAAAAATTCCTAAATATATGAATATAGAATTTGTATATACTTACCCTATTTGTATATTCGCAAGCGAAATATACAAATCAGCAAGCGTAGTATACTCACTGCGTGAAATATACAAATCGTAACTTCCATAGTAAATAGAACTATAACTATTAAGCAATATTATTAAAACTATAACCATAGAGCCTTATTATGTCTATTATAGTTGCTATTTTGAAATTTTCGCGATTGGATTTCGTAGCTCATCCAATTTCAAAAATTAAACTTATAATATAAAATTGTCCAAAATTATATAAATTAAAGAGATCAATTTCTCATTTATCACACTTATGTAGGAACACATATCCTCTTCCACGCCTAGAATTTAATGTTTGGATCTTAAATAATGTATAAGGTAGGGGTCGGAAATCAATTAAAGCACATCTAGAAATAGCCCAACGCTAATATCAAAGTTTTAGAAATAAACTGTGGACCTAACTAAAAATTAATCGACCAATATTCTGTGGTCTAAAAAAGTGCAATATTAGCTGCTTTTCTCAATGGTTTCGCTTTCTCAACATTTTTAGAACCTAAACCAAAGACCAAAGGGATCTTATGTAAAAAGCTAATTTTACTGTGTTTATGAAACTCTTTGCAACTTTCAAAGACAACTCGTATATTTATTTAATGCGCTAAATTAATTATTATTTTTATTTCTCACATGGTGTTTGGAGTCGCATTGAAGTCCTAATTAAATTTAGATTGTACACTACATGACCTATTTAGTAGTGATGCTTCCAACGTAATTTTCTTCATACTCATGATTATGAGTGAAACATTCAAATCGTTTATAACGGTGATATATGCTAGGCACATGGTTGACAAAATTGGCTCAATAAACACGATGCTAAGTGATTCCACAACGTACGTTCTGGTTTCTGTATCTTTGACTAAATGCAGTGAATTTGGGTATTTGCAAAAATGAAACAAACAAGTTTTGGCCATGTGTCCCTCCAAGATAAATAAATACAAACAAAACGTGATCTTTACTCTTCACAAAATCTACCGACACTGAAAGAAAAAATCGTACGGGAGTATTACAGTTTGGGCAAAATCGCCCAAGTTGGAGTCACAAATAAATGGGTGGTAAGTGGTAACTCAAGTCATAAGTGTTAGGTATGGTAAAGTTTGAGCAATCAGAAATTGGCATTAGGCCGTATTTCTATTTCCACCACAGAACCAAATTGGGCGGTGGCCGACTGGTCCCATTATTATCAAATAAACGTTGTACGTATCTCATATGGACATCCTTTTGCCAACTAGGATCTAACTATGCAAAAAGTTACTAATTACCCTACATAAACAAACACACACTGACAAATCCTAAAACCCAACGTCTCCTTCCACAATACAATTATTTATTTATTTTTTAAAAATAACACTGTTTTGTAGTACTCAACACCTATCAAGCATGAAAAGAATAATGATTCAAATTGCTGAATTATGAATGGTCGGTCACAATGATAATGAAACTTAAACCATTAATGCTCCTCACTGGGGGGCCCTTTAGCCTACTCAAAAATGTAAATATAAACCCACCCCCTTTCACTCATTCATTCACTCACTAACTCCCATCAATTGTAAAGAAAATAGGAATTGAGATTACTTCTATTTTTGTTGATCATAATTGATATGGAGCATAGAGAAGAGGATGTAAGATTAGGTGCCAACAAATACTCAGAGAGGCAAGCAATTGGGATAGCAGCTCAGAGTCAAGACAAGGATTACAAAGAGCCACCACCAGCTCCCCTGTTTGAACCAGGGGAATTGATGTCCTGGTCCTTTTACCGTGCTGGAATTGCTGAATTCGTGGCTACTTTCCTCTTCCTTTATATCACTGTTTTAACGGTCATGGGCGTTTCCAAATCCGATTCCAAATGTTCAACTGTTGGAATTCAAGGCATTGCTTGGGCTTTTGGTGGCATGATCTTTGCCTTAGTCTACTGTACTGCCGGCATTTCAGGTACATAGTTACTACTCGGCCCTGCTAATAATATCCATAAATGACTTGTTTTGGTAATAGAGTTCGAGTGATTTCTCCGTCTGAATCAAAATAAATTTATTCGGATGTTAGATGAATTGACCAATTGGTTGTTGTTGTTGTGCAGGGGGCCATATAAATCCGGCAGTGACATTTGGGCTTTTCTTAGCGAGGAAATTATCATTGACAAGGGCAGTATTCTACATGGTGATGCAGTGCCTTGGAGCCATCTGCGGTGCTGGTGTTGTCAAAGCGTTTGGAAAGACACTTTACCAAACTAAGGGTGGCGGAGCCAATGTCGTTAATGTTGGTTACACAAACGGTGATGGCCTGGGCGCTGAAATAATCGGCACATTTGTTCTTGTCTACACTGTTTTCTCTGCTACTGATGCCAAACGTAGTGCTCGAGATTCTCATGTCCCTGTAAGTACTGCTGGGCAATAATATCAATGTATATATAAGTGTTCGTTGAAATTAATTTGATTAAAATACATACACAGATCTTAGCACCATTGCCTATTGGATTTGCGGTGTTCCTAGTGCATTTGGCTACAATTCCAATCACTGGAACTGGAATTAACCCAGCTAGGAGTCTTGGCGCAGCAGTCATCTATAACAATGAACACGCATGGAATGACCACGTACGTATTTACCTTTTCTTTCCTCTTTTTATCTTCATAATACTCTATAGAGAATGTGGAATTATTTGTGGGTTTTATGCTATCAAAGTTAAATCCAGAACATGCAAGTGTTAGCTGGAATTAATTATCATGTGATTATTATTTGTGGTTTTGGTACAGTGGATATTCTGGGTTGGACCATTCATCGGGGCAGCTCTAGCGGCTCTATACCACCAAGTTGTGATCAGGGCAATCCCATTCAAGTCCAAATGAAGTATCTGAATTCAATCATTCTGTTCTGTGCCCATTTTCCTTATTTGTCTTTTGTTTTGTATCTATGTATTTATAAGTAGAAGAATGTATGTAATTTGCGGCATATGTTTTAAATGGACTTTTGCTTTTCATTCAAGTCCATAACAGAACATGCATGCTCATGGGCCCAATAAAAACTACCTTGCCTTTTCCTTCTCTTTGGGTCATTTAGCACCAATTCCTTTTATTTTCGGATCTTCTTTATCACTTCAACAAATAAAAAGATGGGCAGAGATACCCTGTACATAAATAAAAAATAAAAATAAAACACAAGACACAAGTTATGTCTTGACAAGGTATAAGTTCAGTTTCAGAAAATTATGTCTTAAGAAATTAGTAATTCATAAGTTATGACTTACAAGGTAAAATTTCCAAGACACTAAGACAAAAGTTCAATCTGAAAACATTATGCCTTACAAGTTCATCACCTACCAAAAAAAAATAAAAAAATACAAGAGAAAATTTGTATGCCACAAATTATGCCTTATAAGGCATAAAAAATCACCTACCAAAAATAAAATACAATAGAAAATTTGTAAGCCACAAATTATGTCTTATAAGGCATAAAAAATTAATTTAAGAACTCACAAAATTACCTTTTTTAGTCCTCTAAACTTTTGTCGGAAAGACAAGTTGTCTAACTTATGCCTTGGGAAATAAAAAATTGCGAAATTAGATCATAATTAAAAATATTTTACCCCGAATATTTTCATTAAATAAGAAGGAAAGGCAAAAACTTTTTGGCATCCTCATCATAACATGCATACACTTGAGTCAACGTCAGTTATGTATTAGATGCCCTTCTCTAACTATAAAATTATATCATCAATTAACATTAGGTTAAAACGAATGACATTCAACTCTTGATTCCTTACCAACATGGATTGTGGTGCGCTGGTGGAAGTGCTACACCCTTAACAAGAGGTCTCGGTTTCGAGCCCTGCAGAGCGCGATCCGGATTTAGTCAGAGTTCCAATGTGGACTCCGGACACCGGGTAGGAAACCAAAAAAACTATTGATTCCTTCATATCTTGAAACAAAGCCAAGTTAGTTTGGAGGTTCTTGTCCATAAACTTCTCTGATTTTTGTTCTCTGATTAGAGGTTGTTATAATCCGATTTTTAAGTTTGGAGCTGAATCCTATATAGAACTAAGTTTAGCTATAATTGTTTTTATATCAATAGGAAATAGTTAAGTTCAAACAATTCAAAGAGTTTTAAAGATTGGAATTTCTGCTTTAAAAAACATACCTAACTAACAAATATTAAAGCAGAGAAATCAACTAAATTGGATAAGGTTGAAAACAAGATTAAGAAAGCCTAGAGTTTGATATTTCCAATTATCAAAATTCTTCTCGAATCGTTAGCTATAACCTCACTAATTTATTCTCTACGGATGGTGAATACTCTACTTACAATAATTCACTCTCAAACATTTATGACAATTCACCGGGGGCTATTTGGAAAGTCACTCTAATAACTGGATTTGGTGTGATTACATTGTCTAAATGTTTTGTTGGCCATGTAATTACTATGTAATTTATCATATAATCCATTTTATGTGGTACCAATAGAATTTAGAGAGTCAATTAAATTTTTTATATAAGTTTTAAATAATTAAGCTGTTAATTATTGTAATGTATAGTATTACTTATATTATTTTTAAATATATTTAAATATTATATGTTAGGTTTTTTATCCTAATTTATATGGCATTGATAGAATTTAAAGTGTCAAATAATTGTTAATTATTGTAATAGATAATATGGAGTATTTAAGTCATTTATAGTATAGTAATTAATATATAATATGTAGTATTGAAGTGGAAGGTGGTGGGGCCCTCTTATATATTTTATAAATATATTGGACATTAGTAGTGATCTTATTGGAACATTGGTAGTCATTCCTAGACTCTTCTATAATATAGTAATATACTTGTGTGTTGTGTGTCAAGCTTCACTTTCACGTCACCCTCATGTTTTATATCAGTGAATTTTTACTCCAAATATTATGTTTTGGTTCTGTTCAACCTCAACCATTTAGATGACTTTAGGATTTGTCTCCAAACCTCTAGCTTAGAGTTAATTCCACCGTGAATCTCGTCATCCACCTTGAATGCCATATCTATGAATCCATCACCAAGACAAATAAAATGTGATCCCATCACAATCGAAAAATGCTTTCAGTTTCCTCTTAATATCGTTATTTGACTCCCTCGTACATGTTATTTTATCACCTTAGTATATGTCATTTGTACATCTTTAATCTTCAAGCATCTCCATATAACCTTCATGGAACTTTGTTGTAAGCCTTTTGAGGAGATTTTATGAAGTTGTTTGAAGGTTAAAAGTATACATATGACCAGGGGCGGATCTATAGTGTGTCCAGGGGGGTCATCCGACCCCCCTCGGAAAAAAAATTACACTATATATATAAGATCAATTTTTTTGTGTACGTGTATATATTTAAAATTGAACCCCCTGAGCATATGTCAAAGGAGTAGCTCAGTGGCTTATGGGGGTCAGGATTCAGCCTATGTGAGCTTTGGGTCACGGGTTCGATTCCAGGCAACAACATTTTTTTTATTTGAACCCCCTTGATAGAATTCCTGCCTCCGCCACTGTATGTAAGTAGGTAATGGAGTGTAATTGACAGGGAATTGCTGGTAATTACATTATGTAATTAATTACTTTTTAATTTCTTCGTTTTAATTTATTTTTTATTTCTATTATTTTAATTTCTTTTTTTATTTTTATTATTTTAAAATTTTCTAAAAGTTTTTTATTTGATATTATTTATACTTTACTTCCTTCTCATTCTCGTAATTTGAAATATGTCAAGGAAATTATTGTTCTTAGAAATATTTTACCGATAAAAATGTATTTCTCAAAATTTAACAAACTCTTCTAATATAAAATTAGAAGCATAAAATTAACAAAAAATAATTTTGATAGAAAATCCAGCAGAAGAAAGAACAGTATTTTCTCCACCTCTCATATGTCACGATAGGAAAATATGTGAGTAAATATAGGTGACAAAACTTATCTTTTGTTTTCACCCTCTTGGAATGAAGAATACTTGGAATTTATAGTGAATAATTATCTCATTGGGAATGACCGAGTGGCTGAAGATATTAGCAACAGTAATGTTCATTATTGGAAATAAGGAGGTTAAGGTTTCAATATAATGGCAATAAAGAGGATGAAAAAAATTGAATGGAAAATAATCTTTAATTTATGTCCTTAAGTATTTTTTAAAATATTTTTTAAGGAATGTGTCGATACCAATAATTCACTTAAAATATATTAGAGAGTATAAAGTAGGGTTGTTCAAAATCGAACCAAAAAAAAAGTTATTGATTTATCGATAACAATTTTGATTTTTTTTATTATCGGGTTATCGGTTCTTAACGGGTTAACCGATAACGCAATAACTCTATAGTAAATTAAGTAATTATATTTATACCATTTGGTATATATATAAAGTCCTTGACTTAAAGTTTAATTTTATACTTTTATTTTAGATTGTCTCAAACTTTCGGTTATTCTACATTACAATGTTTGCTTTTGAGTAAGATGCATTCTGACAACTGATCATTTGCATAGTTCATTTGGTTTGTCACCTTGTTTTTAAGTGATTTTCAATGAATTTTCTTATGTCATATTTTAACGGTAAAATCAATAACGATCAATAGCCGATAAGTCAATAACCAATAAGTCAATATATCTTAACGGTTCTATAACAATTTAGCATGTCTACAAATCGATAACCGATAAGTCGAACCGATTAACATTAAAACCAAACGGAGTCGATCGCAACCTAGTATAAAGTAGCCATTTAATGCTATTTAAAAATGATAATTTTCTTTTAAAGACAATATACTCCCTTCATTCACTTTTACTTTTTTAGTATTTTCAAAATAGATTTTCACTTTTACTTGTTATTTTTAACATATCAAAACAATATTATTATTATTATTTTCTTGTTTACCTTCAACATTTACTTATTCTCCAAATCATTTCTAAGGACCTAAAACTATACATCAATCAATATAGTTATTATGGTAAAGGAAAAATCTTTTTGGCCAGAAAATTTGGTCAGAATTTGGTCAGAACGGTATTTTACCTATGTTATTTTACCTTTTTGAACATTTTTATCCTTTTAACTTTAATATATTTTAACTAAAAAATAAAATTAATTTATTGTAAAATAAAAAGATATTATACACTTTTTAAATTTTCTAGCCATTTAGCATTACCCTATGATAAAATGCTTATATTAATCATTATTTCTCTAGAAAGGTGTAAAATTCAAAGTAAACAAGTACTCCCTCTGTCCTTAATTACTAGTCCACTTTTTTTTTAGTTGTCTCTAATTACTTGTATATTTTGACAAATCAAGAAATGACAAAAAATTTTTACCTATTATACGCTCAATTAATTACTTTGAAAATGGTAGAACTTCTTGAAAAAATCTTAAGTTTTTAATTTATTCCCTTCACAATTAATAGGGATAAAATGGTAAACTTACTATATCAATAATTGTTTTCTTAATATGTGTGTCAATTCAAGAGTAGATAAGTAATTAGGAATAGAGTAAAAGTGAACCGAATTGATTATAATAATTTTTACATGACCATTTATGAAATTTACCTTTTTAACTGTTTAGTTGCTTAACTTCATAAAAGGCGGTTTGGCTATTCACATTTTTATTCTTTTTGTTTTGAAAGAAGTAGACTAACCTAACTATATTATATAAAACTTCAACAATGGATGGCGGGGCAGATATTGTAGAAATTAATCCACTCCTTTCCTACTCTTCCTGACAGTCATGTAAGTAAAAAAAAAACATTATTCCTTGGGATACGAAGCAAAAGCCTAAATTTCCTAGCGTTCACATACACACATATATATATATGAACAAAACAAAGTAATATGTGAAAATAATTAAAAAGTAGTGTTCCGTGAGCATACTGAGAGGAATGTCGAACCAAATTGGATTAATTAGTAGTAGCAGTAGTACAAGTTATATAATTACTACATCAAACTTGCAAACCCTCCTTACTATATAATTATACTTGGCTATTCATATTTCATAGTAGGACTACTACTGCTAATAATTAGTACTCTAATTGATACGACAATAATGTTACAAGTACATAGTTATTTTATTTTTCTATGAGAAGAAGCTTAGACGTAGATCCAACGTTGGATGATCCATTTCCGCCCCGATAGAGCAGGAAAATGTCATGTATTCCTCAGTGAATAGCCTTAACTTCTCCGTCTCAGCATATTCACTTAATGAATTTAAAGGAAAGAGTTGCAAAGTCTCTATTACTCTCTCATCCGTCTCATGATTAGTATTTATCTCTGCACATATATAATTAATGATGTAAGAAATCAAACAGCTGATGGAAGAAAATAAATTATTTTGTTGATGATCACTTACGTTTGTTTGAAGAGATATTATCGAACTGGATTCTCATGTCTTCATCATTGATTGATTCATCAACCAAAACCTTACGACGACGTTTCTGTCGTTCTCTAGCTTTATGGTTTTGGAACCAATAAAACACATTCTTACTTTCGATGTTTCCATAAAAGCTTAACTGAGACGATATCTTTTGAATCTGATCAGTGGTCGGGGTACGGAGTCCAGAGCGGAACAGGTCAGTTAGAACTTTAACCTGTTCCGCCGTTGGATTCCATCGACCACATTTTGTACCCATATTTGAAAAAGTTGTATCTTAGTTTGCTTCTTTTTTTTTATCAACTTAACAAGTGCAAGCAAGATATATATACTAGTTATTTGAAGTTTAGTTTAATGGATTTGTCTTTTGTTGTTTAATTTGTAGTATTATTTGTTTTATCTAGGTACTTAATTTGAGGATTTGATCCAATTGTTTTTGCGTGGTGCTATGTGTAAAGTGGGATAGACATGCACAAAAGCTGCCACTATTCAAAGTTTCGGTATGTGAACAAACAAAACGAGCAACAACTCTACTTTTGCATTAAAAAAACAATAATATATGGGGGCACGTAGATTTGAGTTGATAAATAATATACTAATATCTTGTGCTAGTGCTAATAGATAATATTGGCTGATATGTATGAATGCGTTAATACTAAATTTATGCACATTATTTGTTTGGTTTGCGAATACTTATAATCAACAAGTACAACCAGAAATAGTTACAGTACCGGACATAAAGAATTATGTAAAGTATTTCGTTCTTTAAAAAATCATAACTAGTAATTACTTTATGTATGTGACCTTTTTTATTAAATACAAAATTTAAAAAAGTAAAAAAAAATTACCTCAAATTTTTGGTCTAATTAAAATGACCTTTAAATATTTATGCAGCTCTAAATCATTTCATTTAGAGTAGATAAATTTTCAAGTTAAATTGTTTCTAATTATTAAAAAAAGTAACATTCTTTTTTAGACATGTTAAAAATGAAAGTGTGCTAAATTGGAACCAAGGTAATGTTGATGCTCATTTATTTTCATAAAGATTTAAGCGTTCAAGTTTGATCAATGCTCAACTGTTATCTCTAAATTCGAACATTGAATGATTAAGAATGTTTATTTTTCAATATCTGAAAGTACATTATTTATTTATTTGTAAATATAATAAATATACAACTCAAATAAAAAATAATTAAATATTAGAAAAACATAAGAATTTAATAAAATAAATTAATTGTTTGATTAAAAATAAACAATATTTATGCTCGCTAGTGATGGTGGAAATGATTTGTAGTGACAACGGGTAGTGGTAATGGTTGATGTCAGTGGTTAGTAATAGTGGTGGTAAGATGTGATGGTGAGGTGATTGGTGTTGTAGTGACTGTCATGATAGTGATTGTAATGATGGTAAAATTGGTTGATGTTAATGTTGGTGGTGTTGGTGGTGGCTAAGTATAGAATGTCTGGTCATTGGCAATGTGTTGATGGTAGCTGAAGGTGGTGTTAGTTATGATGGTGGATGTGGTTGGCTGTAGGAATTGATCACTACAGTGGTGGTAGTGATTGATAGTGATAGTACTGAAGGTGGTGATGGCTAAAAATGTGTGATAGTTAAATGTGGCAGTGGTAGTTGGCGGCGTTGCTAATTGTGATGGTAGAGTTGATTGATAGTAGAGATTGACCGCAATGTTTGATAGTAAAGGTGGAGGTAGTCGCGGTCACAACGATGGTGGTGGAAGTGTATATAACTATAATGATGAAGATGGCACTATGGTAGCAACTTTGTCATGGTTGACATCGATGGTGGTCGTCAGTAATGGTTATGATGATAAAGATGGTTGGTGATGGGGATGGATGGTTGACGATGGTAATGATGGTAATAATGTGATGATGGAATTGGTTGATGATTCTGGATAGAGTGACGATGAATATTATTATCCCACATAAAAATACATTTTAATGATATTAAGACTTTATTCAAAATCTTAATAATTCAGATCAATTAACTATTTAAACCTTGATAAAAATAAATTAACTTAATAACCTAAAGATTGAGCTATACAGGAATGTTGAATCATATTCAACTTTCTTATGTATCTATTTTTTCATATTTTAAATCTCTTCATAAAATTGTTGACTCCGTCACACAAATATGTTAATGAAAGTGGATGTTAGTGCAAAGGAAAGAGAAGTGAAGGATGTGAAAGTCAATATATGTCAGTGTCTGATCCCAGTTGGAGGGTTGTGATCGCAAGGACTGGCAAAGACAGTGTTTGACTCATTCAGTCAAAGATTGTTGGGGTTAAACCTTCTTTTTAGGGCGTGCAAACAAAAAGTAAAAGCCACCAAAACTAAAGAGATCTCATATTTTATTTTTTTTCTTTTTTTCTTAAGAGAAGCAACACATGTCCATAATGCTTTTCTCTATTCGTCCTCCCTTTTGTTTAATGAAATAGGTAGTTCAATATTCAACTTTTGATTCACTTGAGAGTACATCATACATGCACTTCCTAATTATTCATTTTCAAAATCTTTTTGTATGTGTATTTCCAAGTACCTAAGTTAATTCGTTAATCTAGGCATAAAACATAAATATTTTTAAATTTTAGGTTTGCATAAGTAGACATTTAAAATTATATAAGATTGAAGAAATAGACACATTCGTCATACGTAGCATCCTACATGAAAATTTTGTGTCCTCTGTGGTGTCCTGTGTGTATTATGTCACATAAGACACGTGTGTCTACTTGTTTAATTTTATTTAAATTTAAATGCTTACTTGTGCACACCCGAAATTAAGGGCATAAATGTCAATTGAAGCAAAATCAAAAGACATATTTATATATTATGCTATTAAATTATATCACATCATTTTATTATATGCATAAACTTCAATAAACAGTAAACCTCATGCTTGTTCTAATTGCATTTGTAACCACGTGCAATTTTTCTCTCCATATTTTTGTTGGAAAACTATATGCACAGAAGCATATCAGA
The DNA here is from genome assembly GCF_000226075.1 of Solanum tuberosum. Classification (NCBI taxonomy): domain Eukaryota; kingdom Viridiplantae; phylum Streptophyta; class Magnoliopsida; order Solanales; family Solanaceae; genus Solanum; species Solanum tuberosum. Next base: position 405,215 of record NW_006239344.1, on the reverse strand, counting down.
ATTATACTGATTACATGAATAATAGATAACCAATACGTTTATGCTAGATTATGTGCAATCATGCTAGAACACATAAGCTTTACAAAATTTAATTCAAGAATTACCTCTTGAAGCGTGAGCAGATACCTTCAAGCGAATTCACAAGTTAGACATTCAAGCGAATCCACAAGTTAAACAACAGTTCACGGTCTTCTAAGTGATCCCAAGTTCACATCCGAACTCTCTCAATACTTGGGTGGACAAATATCGTATAGAAAACTTATTCTTTCTAGGGTTAGAAGAATCCCTAATTATAGAGATTTCTTCCTTGTCCAAAGAGGAGAATCAAAAACACATTTGATTCAAAAAAAATACGCACTTGTTTTCTTTTTAAAAGAAAACTCACGCCAGTCTCCCCTATTCCCCTTAGAAATAGGATTCTAAATGCTAGCTAAATATGGGCACTGTAGGGATTACAATAATTATTTATAAAATTTTATTAAAATATTTTCGAATTGTATTTCAAAAATGATTTAAATATGCAGTTTAAATTTATTTAGACATATCAAATTTTATAAAACTACTTAATTAGAGATAATATTAATAACAAATATAAATTTATTCGCAAGTTATTCATCATCATAACAGGAGCACAAGACTATAACATTAACGAGTGAGAACTCTCTTGGGTTGCTGTTAGTTAGAGTCGTCACTTAATTATTTAAATATTTAATTTATTCTTTCTAAAATATAATAAATAATTAATATGCAAAACTTCAACATTAATGTGTAACTCTCTTAGATTGATGTTAAATGAGGTTGATACCCGATAATACTCATGAACTATGTGATATTTATGATTTCTATAATGTGTCGATATCTACCATATTGTAAGTGTTTTGAGTTATGACTGTCGTTATTAAAAAAATTACAAATTTTATTTAAAAAAAAATATTTAAACATGTAAATTTTAAATTTAAAACTCTTAAATATTAGAAATTCTTTCTTTTATTTATTTTCCTTATCATTTGTATGCCGTTTAAGTGCAAAATTTATATAAGGTGAGATTTTAATGATATTGAATTTTAAATGTCATTAGTTTTTATATTGTTCTACAAATAAAATATTTAGGCAAAATTTTCAAATAGCATATCGACTTTCTCTCGTCCTACTTCTAGAGATGGATAGAAAAAGTTTGAAATGAAAAAAATCATTTAAATTATCATCAGAAAAATTATATTATAAATAAAATTACATAATCTAAATCATAGCAAATTAAAGATTAAACTTTTATGTTGGTAATTTCAAGCATTACTGATTACATGTAATACTTAACTAAGAATTATATTTAATGTGTTGATATCTATCATATTTAAGGTGTTTTAAATCTTAACTATCGTTATTAAAACGTGTTTTAATTACATTTAAAATTACTTAAGTATGTTTTAAATTTTTTTAAATATAGTAATTACGTCGATTTTATAAATTGTGAATCATTACTTATATTTTTTACTAAAATGACCTCCAATTATGAGTCATTACTTATATTTGTTACTAATATGACCTCCAAATTCCAATTAAGTATTTTTTTAAAATTATTATGTTTGAATAAAATTAGAGAAAATGGCCAAATGACCCCTCAATCTATTACCGGATTTTCAACTACACACGTATGCTTTACGGGGGTCCTATTAACCCCCTGAGCTATTTTAAAGTGAAATTATTTCCTCCCTGAAATGTCATTACCAGGCATGTGTCTTGTGGTGAAATACACGCACTTGACACGTGTATCTCACCATTTAATAATTTATTTTTAAAAAAAGCACTCCTCTTTCCTCTTCCTTTCTTTCCCAATCATTTTTTTCAACTCTAACTATAATAAACACCATTTTTTACCTTAATAAATTTCTATATTTCTAACAATTTATAAAAACGAAAATTCAAGTCACCTTTTCTCTTCCCAATTTTTATTCTTTCTCCCTCTAAACTTTTCATGATTAATTTATAATTTGAGTTTTTGATTTTGATTCTTCATGGGTTTTAGGAGAACATGTAGGATCCTTCTTTAAAAATGTAGAAAAAATTGTTTTGTTTAAGTTTCTTTTAATGAGTTTGAAGATATTTTTTTAAATATATAATTACTTCACTTTAATTTTGTTACTCTTGAGTCCATGACTTAAAAAATTAATTAATGGGTATGTTTTTTTTAAAAAAAAATAATAATTTGTTAGATATGTTCTAAATATGTCTATTGAAAAATTATTTATTCATAAAATGCATTAGTTGTTATAATTTTTATACCAAACATCTATTGAAAAAGCTTCAACAATGATAATGGTGAAAAATGTAAAGTTTTGTATAGATAAATAAGAAGAAAGAAAGAGAAAGAAAATTAGAAAAAAAATAGGCAACTCACTCTCTCAAAGAGAGTAACATACACTCTCTATGCCAACTCAGCACTTAAGAAGTTATTTATTCCATTCTAAAGTAGTTGAGGGAGGTAGTAGGACTTCCGTGAAGAATAAGTGTATAGTTGAAAATCTGGTAATAGATTGAGAGGTCATTTGACCATTTTCTAATTAAACTATAATTTAATAATTTATAAAACATTTAAAAAATGATAACTCATAACACATTAGATCTGGTCAAATGCTATTTTCTATTTTTATAATATATATATGTCCTTTAACCATTCTGATTATATTATGACCAAAATTTTCTAGCCAAAATGATTTTTCCTAAGAAAAGAAACTAGTTTAAAAAAATAGAGACACCCTTGCCAAGTGCATGATTTAAGTAGTTAATATTCCTAGAAGTTAGAAGGCAGCAGAAAGTATTAATGCCAAGAGGTAGTAGACAAATTAAATGAATTGTTGATTTTACAGTCATAGAAGAGTGTAGCAGATTACATTGGACAACGAGGATACGACGGAACATTCTTGGGAATTGGGAAAAAACACGCACAACTAAATGACACTACACTTTAATTTTCTCGTGTTTTCTCATTTTAAAATCAGTGCGTATAGCTAATAGAGAGACCAAATTTTTTGTGGTGTTAGAGTCGGATTCAATTTGATACTTTAGAAAATCGGATATTTGCGGGAGATTGAAATACCTCGTTTTTTTAATGTGTTTGCACTGGATCAGCTAGTGAAATCCCTACTAAGCAATATTTGAATTCGGGTGTGAGGAGGTGATGAATGGAATGTCATCTCACATTACTCCCTCTGTATCTGTTTACTTGTTCATTTTTTTACTTGACACACCTATTAATGATGAGTGTGTCCGATATACAGAACCCACCCTCACCCCAATCCCCTTCCCCCCCAAAAAAAAAATGTAATGTTTATTTTTAAAAAATATTTTCAATTTCAAAATTTTATTTTCACCCCACCCCTACCTTCGACCCCCCTCCCCAAAATAAATAAATTAAAGTTTGTTTTTAAAAAATATTTTCAATTTCAAAATTTTATTTTCACCCCACCCCTACCCTCAACCCTCCCACCCCTCCCCCCAAAAAAATTTAAGTTTATTTTAAATATATATTTTCAATTTCAATTCAAAAATTATTTTCTACTCTCTAGTAAAAAAAAGAGATATTTTCTCAAAAATAATTTTCATTCATAAATCAAACACTAAAAAATCTTTTCTACTCACCAACCAAACATGAGAAAAGAAGTCAAAAATCTACTTGTTTTTCAGGAAAATATTTTCCATGTTTTCCATGGAAAATATTTTCCTTCATACCAAACACACCTAAATTTAAGACAAAAATCATACTCCTCCCTCAATTTTATTTGTCAAGTATTCAAAAAATATATTTTCACTTTTAACATATATAAATAAACATTAATTATTTTTCTTAACACTAATTACGTAGTTCCCAAATCATCTCAAGACCTAAGCACATATATCAATTATTAATATAAATATTATGATAAAATATTCATATTAATTATTATTATTTCTTAAAGAACATACCAAATCTATCATACATAAATAAAAATAAACATGAGGAGTATATTACTCCTCTTGGTCCAATATAACTGAATTAGTGACACTTTTTTTTATAGTCCAAAAAATGAAATTTTCAAAGTTTAAGATTTTTTCTTCTTTAGAATTACCCTTTTTTTAAATGCGATTTTTAACTATTAAAATATCAAATTGTTATTATCACTACTTTTAAGAAGAGTTTGAAAATAATTAAAGGGTAATATTGATAAATTACCCTTTAATTAATGTTTTTAAATATCTTTTTTAAAGGATATATCATACTTCAACAATTCAATTATGTGTATTAATTGGACTAGAGGAAGTAGTATTCAATCTCATTATACGTTTTAATTAAACATGATTATTGTCATTAGTTAATGTTGGAAATCAAAAATCAAAAAGAGTAATATTATTGGTTGATTAATATTGTTAATTAATTTTTTTTAGGAAAAATCTTTTTGGCCATACAGAATTTTGCCAGAATGATAATTTATCTATGTTATTTTACCTTTTTAATCATTTTTACCCTTTTAACTTTAATACTTTTTAACTAAAAACTGGAAAAAAGATCAATTTATTTTTAAATAAAAAAATATTATAGTTTTTTTTAATTTTCTGGCCATTTAGCACTTCCCTTTTTTTTAAAGGGTGTATCATGATAAAAATAATTAATTTTGGATGAAATAGAGTATAACTATAAGAATAGGCACGCGTGAAATCAAGGCGGCCCTAATTTGCGTCAATTTTGATGTTGTCGCCACTATGTCTGTTAGTGGCCCAGTAATGGAAGTTTTCAAGACACCCATTTTGGCGACACCTTTAATTAAGAGCAGCATTATATTCCACCTCAACAATTACAGGCAAAACATCCTACATTAACAATCATAGCCCAATCATTTATTCTCTCAAGAACCAATTGTGTAGATTAAATAGAATGAGATCGATGGAGGGGAATACCTAAATAAACAAAACTATAAACAAGAAATGAGACAAGACAAATTCATTATATTAAATTAAGCAATTGTCTACAAGATGGTGATTCTACTGCTTTTACAAGAGTGGTTTCTTAGGAGCTTATTTCCGTGAATTAACCCCTGGTGATAAATGATTAATTAAGCGACATTTAAAGATGAAAAACAATTGTCTCTTCTAATTAATGTTTCTGACTCATGTAATTCGTTCAATCCTTTTTCAAGACATGTGTTAGTGAATTATTTAGAGTGTATTTACGCATTCAAATATTATATTCTTTTGTATTTAACCTTAGTTCTGAGTATAATTTTGTGAATATCCTTGTGTTTGTTGATGATATGATGTGATGAGCTAATGGACATGATTATGTTGATTTCAGGATAGAAAACAATAAGAAAAGACCAATATAATGGATTTGAATACAAAACGAAGTAATTTTGACTAAAATAAAGGAAAATAGCTCCAACAAGGACGATGAGATGAGTCTCATGCTGCACCTGTCTAAGAACTGAACTTCATATATAAACTCAACAAACGGATGTAAAATATGAGATGGGCCTCATGCTATGGGGTAGTGTCCCTCGTGATGCCCTTAGCACTACGACCCCTTGTTTGTCAGAATGGATTTGACCTAGTTGATACATAGTCCAATCGGGATTAGGATTAGGGTCAAAATCCTAATCCCAGTTGGACTCTACTTTGACTGGATCAAATCCAGTCCTTCTTACTTAATCTCTTTTTGTTGAGTCTCTACAATTTAGTTTCTAGACAGATGAGACAGAAGACTCATCTGATGCTCCTTCATAGAGTTATTTTTGTTTCATTTTTAGACAGACCACTTTGCTTTGCATTTCTATCTATCATATGAGTCTTTACTTGTTATTTTTACTTGAAATCAACCTAATTATGTCTATTAGCTTATCACAATATGTCATCAATAAACACAGGGATATTCACAAGATTACACTCAAAATTTAGCTAAAATACAAATAAAATATAATATTTGAATGCGTAAATACACTCCAGATCACCACTCCACACTTAGTGCTTTTGTTCATCTTCGAAACCCTTGAAGGCGATTCTTGAAGGGGTTTCTTGTGGTAAATCATTTGGGTAAGCTTTTGTAATCCTAAAAATTCTTTTTCCTTCGATTATTTATGGATTTTAACATCAAAATTTGGGATTTTGATTGGTAAATGGTAAGGTTTTTCAGGAACTCAAGTTCTAAACTAAAAAAGAGATTGTGAACTAATTTTAAGTCCCTTTTCGAAATGATTTTCACCAATGAGTTCCTAAGGCCTTGAGTAACATTTTCAAGTGTTAATTTTTGAATTTAAACCTTATTTTTAGAATTGTGTTTTGAGTTGATTGACCTATTTTTCAAAGTAATTGATGTGTGTATTGTTGTTTCAGAAATTTATTGTGAATACTTGATTGATATAGATTGTGTAGCCTTGGAAATTGGTCGGAAGTGGAAGACTCAAGTGTTGAGTGACTAATTGATTGAATTAAGACAAGTGATCTCCTAAACCTTGTAATATAGTAGAATTCATGTATTTCTCTCGTTGTTGATGTGTTGAGAGTAATGAGAATGAGGTGAGAGATTCATTGTTCCACTTGTTTAAGCTTAATGTATAAAAAGAGGTTAAATGAAAAGGTTACGTGTTAATCATAATGCTTGTAAATTGCCTTGTGGTGGCCCCTATTTGATTGATTGATGAAATGCTTGTAAACGGGATTAATGAAAAGTCATTGCGTTGATAATGATATTTTGTGAATTCTCTTGTTGTGGCCTCTATTTGATTGGTTGATGAAATACTTTGATGGCATGAATGTAGACTTGAATTGCTTGAATTGTTGTCTCTTCCTTATGGTGTGAACTTGCTTATGTGAATTGATTGACATACGAGGCAATGTCGATGGGAAATGGTTCTGGCTAGTGATATGATATAAAGTTGATGGAAAATGATTCCGGCTAGTGATATTGTGTTGATGAGAAATAGTTTCGACAAGAGATTGATTATTGTGATTTGATGCATTTTAATGCTTATGTTTGACTTACCTATTAACTATGATTGATGCACACGTTACTTGTGATTGAGCTATTTGGAATAGAGATTGACTTACTTGATTCGTGTTGGCTTGTTGGATTGTGACTATTGGTGTGATTATTGAGTCTTATGAGTTGTGTATTGTAGAACTGTTAGGTTTGGCTGATTTTTGTGCAGGTTGTAGTTTGAGGAGATTCGATTGTGATGAAAGGAGTATTCAATTTCTAGTTAGTTGCTTATTTATTAGGTTCCTTGTTGGGGACCGTGTTTTTTATACTCACTTTTTGCTTCTACACTTTATTCTGAGCCTGGTATCGTGTGATTGCTCTTTCTCTCTCATCTCCAAGGCTTGTCAGCGAATTATATTGAGAGGTAGGGGCTTGTCATCCTTGCGGGCCCTCCAGTTCTTCTTTTTATGCTTTCTATTTTAGGAACAAAAACTTAAGACTTGTACTTAATTCTTAATTCCACACTTTATGTTATAGTGGTTTGTACAAATGACAATCAGGTTTTAGGGTGTTAATAGAATGAATAAATTTTCCGCTTTTATCTTGTTCCTGATTTATCTTTCCACATTTATTTTATTTCATTGGATTTAGGCTGACTTGTCTTGGTGGGAATAGACAAGTGCCATCATGTCTATTTTTGTATCGTGACACTGTCAACCTCTATTGATTCAAAGAGTATTCATTAATTAATTTATCCATATAATATATAATATTTTATCTATGTACACAGCTGTAACGACTTGGAAAATGATAGAATGAACTTGAGCCTTGACGTTTGGGTTAGTGGGGGCTTAGGTTGATGTTTATGCTGTTTTAGAACTTAAATGGAGCTAGGTAGCATCCTAGGGTGCAAGCAAGGACCTAGGCTAGCGAGCTAGCCTAGTGGACTGCCCAGTTGACCAGCCTTTGAGTAATCCCACTGGAACAGACGGGCAAGGGGCAGATTTTTAAAGTTACGACTTTTAGGGTCAACTTCAAATGATGATATCTTTTAGCTCAAAACGAATTAGGTGGACCATTACCTATCCAATAAAGGTATATGAGTCCTCTTTCCAACGCCACCGAGTTT
>NW_006239344.1:357949-397042 GCF_000226075.1 Solanum tuberosum | reverse complement strand
GTGGGTTGCTACATAATGAATGAATATGAATCAACCTTGTTTAAAGGTCTTTAGATTGTTGAAGTATGTCATTACCCATGCTTATTTATGATGAATTGTTGGTATATGGATGAATTGAGGATTGTGGCCTTATGGGCAAATTATGGGTGAATCACCTTGTGGTGATAGAATTGTTGGGAATTGAGTAATGGTTATTATGGCTTTGGAGGATGGTAAGTTGGCTTAATCTCATATTATGGATAAAAATTGTTCTTGCTTGGTTTGATCCACTTATGGTGGAGGTGTTTAATTATGGAATGTATTGTGACCATGGCCTTGAAGGCATAGTATGAGAAATTTAAGTGTTACATGACATTTTTATGAATGGACATTCAATGGAGCTAATGTGATCATGTTATGAAAGTAAATGTGTTATTATTGAAAGGATTTTTCTCAATTTGACACTCATGAATGTTGATGATAGAATATGAAGGATTCTTCAATGTAAAGTATACCTTGAATTGGTAGGGCTTATGCATCCTTTTCATGTATAGATGATTATATTGTTGATTGTTGAATCCTTGGATCGGTAGGCTAATGGCACCCTTCCATTAATGAAAAGTAATGTACCTTGGAATCGGCAGGCCTATGGCACCCTTTCCATAAAGGTTAATGATGAGACTTGAATCGGCAGGCCCATGGCACCCTTTCAAGAGGAGTTAATGAGCTTTCCTAAATGTACCTTGGAATCGGCAGGCTTATGGCACCCTTTCCATAAAGGTTAATGATGAACCTTGGAATCGGCAGGCTTATGGCACCCTTTCCATAAAGGTTAATGATGAACCTTGGAATCGGCAGGCTTATGGCACCCTTTCCATAAAGGTTAATGATGAACCTTGGAATCGGCAGGCTTATGGCACCCTTTCCATAAAGGTTAATGATGAGACTTGAATCGGCAGGCCCATGGCACCCTTTCAAGAGGAGTTAATGAGCTTTCCTAAATGTACCTTGAATCGGTAGGCTTATGGCACCCTTTCATGTGTTAAATAATGTACCTTGAATCGGCAGGCTTATGGCACCCTTTCATGTGTTAAATAATGTACCTTGAATCGGTAGGCTTATGGCACCCTTTCATGTGTTAAATAATGTACCTTGAATCGGTAGGCTTATGGCACCCTTTCATGTGTTAAATAATGTACCTTGAATCGGTAGGCTTATGGCACCCTTTCATGTGTTAAATAATGTACCTTGAATCGGTAGGCTTATGGCACCCTTTCATGTGTTAAATAATGTACCTTGAATCGGTAGGCTTATGGCACCCTTTCATGTGTGATGATGTCAAAGTAATGAACTATTCTATGGGAATGTAGGCTAAGCACCGAGTGGATTTGGTTAGATGGAAACTCCCCCAATAGTTAGGCATGAGTTTCAATGATCGTCTACCTTATCCCATAAACTATGTGCCCGCATAGGAAGCTAGTGGATCCATTAAGCTATATATACCGGTCTTCCTTAGGCAAGTAGACCACCTCTTTTCGGTGTGGGGACTCATGACACCGGATTCCATGACAAGCTCTCATGGTCTATGTCGGTTAATGCTTACTTCCCATCATGTGAGATTTCATTATGGTTTCTTGATAGGTTCTACAAAGTGTAGGTAGTAGTATGGGATGCTACCTATACATTGCACGAGTAGGCTTGGAGAGGGTCATAGTGAGTTTCTCTAAATCCTAATGTATGTGAAATAAATGTGCCCTAAATGGTTTCTTAAAGAATGTTGGCTCTCAAATGCTTAATATGAGATGCATGCTATACTTGGGTTATATTATGAGTTATTTTCCCTTGTCATGTCTTAATTAATGATAAGTTACCTTAAGTGACCTCAATGTGGTGCCTTAGTATGGATGGTGGTATGGGACGCCATCCATACATTGCACGAGGTATAGCATAAGGGTTTCTTGAGGTGAAGGTCCAAGGTAAAGGTTTTCGTGTTGATATTGTTTAAAGGTGATATTATGACTTACTTGATGTTATGCTTGTCTTGTATGTCTTTTATGCTATTGTTCATGATATTTCAAAAAGGTGGCATAATGCATGGTTTCTAACTAAAATGTCCCTTTAGAAGCATGTTTTTCATGGTCATCATACTTAGTACATTTTTGTGTACTAACCCATATTCTTCATATTTTTACTATAAGTGTAGGTTCCGGCAAGTGATCCCTCTTAGCTAGTTTGAAGTGTTGGATTGCTTTCCTCCAAGACTTGGTATGTCCTCATGGATTCGAGGATAAGACTTTTAAGTTCTTTTGTTCATGTAATAGACACTTTTAGTTTTGTTTTGATTGTAAAGGGCCGTGTCCCTACTTATGTTTTTGTTTGTGTCTAAGATGGCCATGTGAGACTTAGACTTCCGCTGTGTGTTTTTAAAGTTGTTTTAATGAAGTTTGAATGTGTGGATGTAAATAAGTTTTTCATTCCTCACTATTATCATTATTGAATGCAATGAATGACTATGTCGTTTGTATAAGACCCCTTTGGGTCGAGTACACCTTGTTACGACTTGGGGGTGCTCCCGGGTCGTGACAACGGCCTAATTTTTCGACGAATGTTTGGCTGTCCGCCCTTAGTCGGCTGTAGCTCCGCCCCTGTATAGTGCTAAATGAAATCTAATTCAAAGTTCATTCAAAAAAAATTTTAAATGAAAGTGATTATACATTACTCTTGTTACCCAAATAAATGAGAAATAATGATAGCATTAATAGATCAATAATATTAAGCAAAAGTTTAGGCAAAGATCCAGATCAAATTAAAAACCAACAACCTTTTTCGTAGATGATAAAAACTACCTATTACATTCGACACAAAAGAAAGAACAACAGACACAAATATTGAAACAACAAAATGACCAAAAACATAAACTTAAGCGAAAGTCAAATGACCAAACATAAGACGAAAATAACAATGACAACAAAAGAAAAAAGCTTCAACTCATGTCCCTTTAAAACCTAAAGCCTAAGCTCTAAGTCAAGTTCTTCGACCTTAGGATCATCATTCTTCATCCCACGCATCATACGTGTAGTAACAACACTAGTAGTCCCAATGGTTGAATGATTTAGTTCTAAAGGCCTGACAGCTAATGCAACATTTAGATTCAATTGGATCTCATACAAAGCTAGTTGATTAAGACTTTAGGCAAAGAAATTATCCTGAATAAGTGTGGGAGTGATAGGTTCATATGTAGTAACACGAGGTACCTGTATCTTTTCACCATAAGACATACAACTATGATGAGGTTGGTATGCCCACTGTTGTGGTAGATTTGAAATATATAACATATGATCATGAGAAGGTCTTTCAGTCACCTGAATTATTATTTGATGTTGTTGCGATTGATTACAACCATACTGCAAATGACCACAGTGTTGAGCAGGCACCTCCAACACCATGGATTGCTGCAATAGGTAAAAAATTGATCACCGATCGCTATGACTAATTTGAGGACACTGCACTATCGAATTTGACTTTAGATAAGCTAGGTTGTGAAAAACAAGGGGGAGGTAAGCAACTGGACAAAAAAACTTATAATGGTGTGCACCCTTTATCCTAGTGTCTTGAAACTTATGCTTGCGTTGATGTCCTGCAAGACCTTGACAAGAGGTGAACACCTGAGTGCAGAATCTGCAACGATAACACCAAGCACCCGCAGTCCTCGTTATAAGGGATTGATGATTAATTTCTTTGGTGGATGCTATATTTTTCTGTAAAAGACTTGTTTGGAGAATTGAAAAATGAATTGGTGAGGAACTGCAGAAATGTCCATCGAAATATAAAGGGTCAAAATATCCAGTAAAATGGTATGATTAAAGTAACAAATTAAATGTATTGATTTTCTTTTCGTATATATTTTTAAAAAGAACAACTCATATCTGATCTGTTTTAGATTTTTTAGACCAAAATGTAAATGTTTTTCCTATTTCATCTTCTTTTACGCCTTTAATTATTTTTTGTAAAACCACTCAGTTCTAACTTATTTTAGATATTCTTTAACAAAGAAAAATAGTGTTGAATTTCACTTTCTTATATTTATACATAAAAATATACACAAATTAAATAAAGCTATAGAAAAATAAATGCTAGATAAACATATTTTAATTTGGACATGACCAAACACATAAAAAACAATTAACCTTAAAAAGTCGAAATAAATATTGTCTAGTATATGTGTATTTTTCATCACATTCTCAAATTTGTATCCCATTTATGACTTGTGAATAATTAGTTATTCTTTTAAGTTGAATAAATAAATTCTAATTCATTCAAAATATATTTTTTCTACTAAGGGTCTTCTTTTTTTGGTAAATTTTGGTGTTTTATTAAATGGAAAATTTGAGAGACTATTACAAAACTCATTTGGGCCTAATTCCCAAATCCATTAACCAAATAAAATAAACAAAACAAAACAGGAAGCCCATATGGAAATCCCATGACAAGCTTCCTCTAACCTATTTTCAACTCCGCCTCTTTCAGCTTACCCCTCACACCTGAAAATGTTCTCCCGCTGGTTTAACAAGAACTTCCTCCTACTACAGCTCTGGATCATCAACACTCTTGGTCTTTTGTTTGCGTCTTCCTCTCCTCAACTAAATGTTGTAAATGTGAAACTAGTGTTGTAGCCTTCCATTTCCCATTATCCCCTAGTTGGTGATACTCTCAAATAAGGGCTATTTAACTTATCACTGTTTATAATCCTCCTCCCCGTAGTATCCTTGTTTTTGAAATCTGAAAAAAAAAAAACAATTTCCTTTGTCAATAGGCATATTTGCTAAGTGATTCTTCAATTGGTTCCCTTCCCTCATTATATGTTGGACACTGTGTTGTTTTCCTTGAAGATTGCTTCTGATTTCTTCAACTATGTCACTAGTGGTCCAGGGGACTCCCCATTCTCCTGCTAGTACTTTACACATAAGCATAAAATCTATCTGAAACTGAATCTAATTGTGTTATGTTGATTTGCAATATTTACTAGCTTCCAAGATTGCTCTAGCCTCTGCAATGGTGGATGTAGTGTCTTCAATTATATCTCATTTTGCATAGATAATATCACATTTATCGTCTCTTAGGCAAAAAGCATAGGAACTAATTCCTAAATTTCCTCTTGAAGCTCCATCCGTGTTATACTTAACCCAACCTTCAGGAGGATACTCTCATTTAATCAGTTGCACTTTTGTGCAAGGAACGCACACCTCCAATTCTCCTATCATCTCAGTCCATCTTCCCAACCACCTCATCATTGGTCTTCTCACCTTGATCAACATATATATGTTTCTTGTAATATTTTGGATAACTCGTGGGAAAGATATGTTCTTTCCATCGTGCTTATTTTTGTTCCTTGTTTTCCACAGTTCCCATAAGATAAAGCTTGGCAATGCTTTATACTTTATAGTATGTTTTCACCTCTATTTTGCTCCTCGTTCTCCACCACCTAATAATGGCTTCTCTTAATGGTAGACCTGTTATGTCTACACCTGCAAAAGAACAAAAGTAGAACCCAGTCCTGTTAGCAAAACTTGATTTTAGGAAAACATGTGCCAATGTTTCCTGATCTGGATGTTTACAACTGTAACATTGTGAAGGTCCTTGAAAGCCTCATCTCCTGACCTTATTGATGAGTCTACGATTTGGACTCATTTAGGGCTTTATTTCAATAGATTTAGTATCCTCAAATACATATTTTGTGCTAATAACTGATGTAAATCATTGATTTTTAGGTATTTGGATTGAGGAACAAAGCATTGACACTAATGAGCAAAAAGGAACAAGGCAGTTGAAAGAACAAAGAAAAGAGGGCCTGATGATCGCCTAACCCATTGGACGAGTTGCCGAATGGCCATGATCTCGCCTAAAGTTCCAGTGTGCCAAGCCCTGAAGGAGAAAATCGAGTCAGCGATAGAAAGCAGCAGTCAACGAGTCGCCAAATGGTTCCGCGATGCAGTGATAGATCTCCCAAAGTTACAGAACTTGAAGATGCGGAAGGCCAAAGCAATAAGGTAATGGAATTTACCAAAGAGCGGATCGCCAAGTGGATCAGTGATCCCGACTTATTGCTCCAAATGGTCCTTCACAACATATTTTTGGCGACTATAAATACATTTTTAAATTCTTAGTTTATTATCAAAGTTTTATTATTATTCAGTTTTCAAGTCTGGAAATTTCTCATTTCCATTTTTGGGAAATTGGAAGTGGGTCTTTGAGATTCTTCAACCTTGACCTTTGTAAAGACGAAATTAATCGTACTCAGTTGATGGAAACACAATTTGGTAACAATTTATATCTTTTTATGATGTCTAGCTAAAACCCCAATTCTTGGGGTGTGAGTATGAGTTGATTTAGCTGCTGAGTATTGTTAATTGATAGTTTAAATGTTGTTTAAAAGTGATTTCGATCAGTAATTATGATTTAATTTAAAGGGTTGTAGTTGCAAATTCAACTCTAACTTCGTGTTTTTGGCTTGCTCGGGAGAGAGGTTTTAAAGCCAAGATTATTGATTTGATGGTCTATGGATATTGGGTTGTCATGGGTTCAGCTCGAGAGAGTGAATCCAAAACCCATTTCCACACATTCAGCTCGAGAGAGTGAATGGACTAAAGCGTAGGTTGTTCTTAATTGCTGCTTATTGGTGTTTGAGAGAAACCAATTTGATTCGGGGTAAATTGTTCGAGAGAAAGGTTGCCCCCACTAAAGTCTAACTTAGTCACTGATTTACAGCTATTTACTATCAGTTGCAATCACCCATTAGTCTACCTTAGCCCATAATCCAATCATATCCTAAGAACCCATCTCTTTACTTGTTTATTCATGTTATTTGCTGTTGTTGTTGTTGATAATTACAATCAACCCCCCCCCATATTTGACACTTGTTTCACCCTTAATTTGAAATATGCTTTTATTCGTAAATGTATTTACCTATGATTAACTTGAACGTATTTGCACTTAGCTCTTGCATCTTAAGCATGTACCACTCCCTGTGGGATTCGACCCCAACTCACTTAGTTGGGTTATATTATTGACTAATGATCGTTGGCACTTAGAATTGGAAGAAGTGTCTTGATACGTGAAATCCCTTATCATCCACCGGAATCTACACAACTAGGGTTAGAGTTTCATGCAAGGAACTAAGAAACAATGTTACGAAAATAGGATATTCTGATCAAGGACACTATAACACCTAAATCGCAACAATTTTCTAAAGTTCTAAGAACCCCAGGTCTAAACAAGATAAAAGAAATCAAGAATCTTACTGAATTCTAGGAGCCTAGTGGATGAAAGGAACCCACTAGTCAAATCCCACATACTTGGTGATGAAATCTACGGAGATCCTTCGATTTCGGGGCTGAAACTTTCAAGAACACTTCTGTTTGTTCTAGGGAGTTTTGGTTGACTTTTCTTCTTTTTGCTCTAAGTTTGGATGATTTTAGGTGAATGAGGGTTCTGGGTAAGTCTGAATAAGTTTTTAGGCTTAGACTGAGTAAAACAACGTAGTTTAGGCATAACACGATGAAGTTCAAGTGCCCAACGCATGTGAAAAAGACCTAAATGACCATAACTTAAAAGTTGTCGAAGGCCACCCACGAAAGGACCTACTTGCCGTAAGTCGACCTACAAACCGTAGGTGGGGTCGTCGGTCAATTCTGCCCAACAGGGATTCACTAAAACGAATATAACTTTTTACTCGAAAATGGGATTTTAGCAAACTCAGTGGCGTTGGAAAGAGAATTCAATTATCCATCATTTGGTAGTTCATGGGCCACCTAATTCCTTTTGTGCTAAGGCTTATGACCATTTGATGTTGACCCAACAATAATTTCCCTCTAACTAAAGATGCTGACCCTTACCTACGGTCCGTAGGTCCAGTCACGGACCGTACTGGTCGACCGTTGGTGGGATCTGAGACCATTAATATTTGGTCCTCAATGACGTACCCCACCTATGGATCGTGTGTCAGACCACAGACCATCGGTGGCTTCCGTGGTTCTTGCACTAGGTCTGGAAAGCTGCAATTTCTTCTAATTTCTCAAATCCGAGGTGTTACAATATCGCTCCCTTGGGAACATTCGTTCTTGAATGAAGTCTAAACAAGTTGAGTATGGGGGAAGAAGTTACAATCCCTACCACTAAGTACTAGAAACTAATATCTAACTGAACTGAGTTCCAATGACATGCAAATATGCTGAAAAATGCATAAACAACTGAAGGAACAAGGTACTAAGATTGAATTTATGCAAGAGTAAACTGAGAGAATGGAGAGGAAACTATTATCTCAAGCTGAAACGGAATTGGAATCGAAAGGAAAGAGATGAGGATACTTGTCCTTCATGGCTGCTTCAACTACTCATCCACCTTAGGAACACATAAGCGACCATCTCCCCCTTGGGAGAAAACCTCTACTCTTTGTTGTTGAACTGCACCTTCTGACTGAAATAATATAGGATCACTGTCCTATTTTTCCTTAACTTCCGCTACCAATGAAGGTTCTGATCTATTTTGGATTATCACACCAAAATCTGATGTGTCCGTAAGACCAACTCATAAGCGAGCAAGTCGGTGAACATCTTATGCTAATTTCTTCCCTTTTTCCTCAACACGTGCTACACTACCCTGTAGAGATCATCTTTCTGGCCTTAAGGTAAGAGATAAATCGACCTACATGCACTGAGCTACTACCCTTCCATTCTAAGACTGGCTCGTTGGAAACTGAAACCAAACAATCCTAGTTATACAATCGACTAAGGTATAACAGGAATGTAACCAATCCATGCCTAGAATGATATTGAAATCTACCATTGCTAACTCTACAAGATCTTCTAAGGTGACTTTCAAAGAGACTCTGACAGGGGAATTTCTGTATACCCATCTAGCTATAACTGGGTCACCAACTAAAGTAGAGACTGAGAAGGGTTCTGAAAGAGTTTTTGGACTAACACCTAAGATTACTGCTATCAGGAGAGTTACAAAGGTAAAAGTAGCCCTTGGATCTAACGATGCATAAACATCTAAATGAAAGACTTGTAACGTACCAGTGACCACATTAGGAGAATCTTCCTAATCTTGGAGAGCCTGGAGAGCATAGAACCTGCCTTGGCGCTGACCGCCACATGTACCATATGACATACCCTGTTGAGTTGGGCGACCTGCTGGTGCTTTTGGGACTGTAGGCTGAGCCCTACTATGTTACCTCCTTGCCCCTGCCTGGAAGAGAGGCAATCTTTCACCTTATGACCAGACTGACCACATCCAAAACATTCTTCCTTGCCTGCAAGACACTCGCCCGGATGGTTCTTACCACACTTTGGACAAGTTGGGTAGGTCCTATTTCCTGAAACACTTCCTTGAGACTTAGAGCCTGGTGCCCTACTATTCTGATCTTGTCGAAACTATGAGTGATTTCCACCACCCATTTTTTGCTGAGAGTACTAATAGTTCCCTATTCTTGCTTTCTTGTTAACCTTAGTTTTTTCCTAAGCTTGTCTTCCTCAACCTGCTGAGCATGGGTCATGAGCCTAGAGATATTCATATCCCCTAACAACATAGCATTCCTGCACTCTGTCTTTACTAAGTTGGATACCCTAAATATAAACTTTCTCATTTGTGCCCTTGGATCGGCAACCATATGTGGAGCATACCTAGAGAGTTGGGTGAACTTAAGTCTGTACTCTTGGGATGACATAGTACCTTGCCTCAAATTCATAAACTTCTGAGCCTTAGCCTCTCTTAACTACCTCGGGAAGAACTTGTCCAGAAAAGCTCCAGTAAAACACTCACAAGTCATCAGAACTACATTTGTACCCTGGTTTTCTTTCGACTAGGTAAACCAAATGTAAGCTATATCCTTAAGCTGGTAAGATGCCAACTCTACCCTATCATTGCTAGTTACTTGCATCACTCCAAAGATTTTCTTAACCTCATCGATGAAATTTTATGGGTTCTCACCAACTTGCGACCCTAGAAACTCAGGCGAATTCATCCTAACAAAATCTTGAACTTTAGCTACCACTGATCCACCCTTTTTATTAGTTGGAACTGGAACCTACTGGTTGTTCTGATTAGTCATACTCTGAGCTAAAAGTTAGATAGCATTCCGAAACTCTCCATTTCAAACCTCATGGTTTGGGACTGGAGGGACTGTGTTAGCATTGCGTGCATTAGCATTCCTTGGGTAACCTCTACGAGGAGGCATGATCTGAAACGCATACCGATGGATTAGAAAGGGGATCATACCCACGCACGATAAGAATAGCAAGAAAGTGAAGTTTTTTCTTAAAACACTTCGTAGCCTCCCTTTCATTAGATGTGGTGCACTTCACACCCATAAAAAATGACTCTACTTAGTGCGACTTTCAGACATCCTAGGACTCTTTAACCTAATGCTCTGATACTAAGTTTGTCACGCCCCGAGGCTAACCCCTGGATGTAAACACAAGACCTAGGATCACGAGTGACCCCAAGTTAACCCTGAGCTGACATATCATAAGCATACTAAAATATTACTGAATAAATATACTATGCAAAAGCTTAAACAGTGATAACTAAAAGTGGGGAATACCCAATACTGATCTAGATATATAAAAGACTATGAGTTTAATAAAAACTGGAGGATCAAACTCAAAACTAAAACTAAATCTAGTACTATGTCTAAAAAAGCCTCTAACTAACTAAAGTTGTTGGGACATGCCCCCAGCTAACTCTAGCAAATATTGAAAACTGAATAAAAAGACTAAAGTGTAAAACATGTATATTGTCCTCGAAGTTTGAGGAGTCACCAATGAAGTTGTTGAACTAGAGGTCGGGAACTGATCTATGCGTAATCTGGATGCTGAGTACATGAACCTACGTCATGAAATGATGTAGCGCAGAGTATGCGTCAGTACTTGGAATGTACTGAGCATGCATGATACAGAGTATAGCTGAGTAAAATATATAACTGAACAAAGCATACTGGGCAATAACATAATTTGAACTAAATGTAAATGCTGAAATATACGGAAGGCTGATCTAAATGCAATGACCAAGTACTAATCCTGAACATGACATACTGAGACTGAATGCTGAAATATAACTGAACACCTGGTCAAATGCATTGAAGTCTGACTGTGGGAGCTATTATTAACCAACATAAAATCACGTGAGCTAAACGTGGAGTCCGATGTATACGCCTCATCGAGAGGACCCAATATACTTTGCTAGGGGTGTAATGGCATGATTGTTCGGTGTATACACCAGATCGATAGGACCCAATATGCCTTGCCAGGGTATAAATGCATGAATGGTATGGTCACTAAAGCTGATGCCCAATAGAGGGGACTGATAAACCTACGGGAACACACAATTCTGCGACTATGAGGGTACGTTGAACCCTAATCCAACTCGGTCTTAGCCTACTCCCAACTGGAATGTGTATGACAAAACAAAACTGAAATACTAGATAGCTCAATGTTCTGACATGCAAATCTGAGAATGCAACATTTAAATACTGACAATGAAACATTCTTAACTGGAGCATGTATATCTGTTTAAACTGACCTAGCAAGTGTAATTCATGAACTAAAAAAATCTACACAATTAGGATTTTGAGTTTCATGCAATAAGAAACAATGTTACGTAAATATGATAATCTAATTAAAGACACTATAACATCTAAATCACAACAATTTTCTAAAGTTCTAGGAACCCTAGGTCTAAACAAGACAAAGGGAATCAAGAATCTGACTGAATTCTAGAGACCTAGTGGATGAAAGGAACCCACTAGTGAAATCCCACATACCTGGTGACGAAATCTATGGAGAAATCCTTCGATTTCGGGGTTGAAACTTTGAAGAACACTGCTGCTTGTTTTTGGGAGTTTTGGTCGACTTTTTCTCTTTTTTTTTACTGCAAGTTTGGATGTTTTTAGGTGAATGAGTGTTCTGGGTATGTATGACTAAGTTATTAGGCTTAGACTGAGTAAAACAACGTAGTGTAGGCATAAAACGATGAAGTTTAAGTGCCCAACGCATGGGAAAAATATTTAAATGGCCCTAACTTGAAAGTTGTCGAAGGCCACCCACGGAGGGACCTACCAATCGTAAGTAGGGTCGTCGGTCAAGTCTGCCGGACAGAGCTTCACTAAAATGAGCATAACTTTTTACTTGGAGATGGGATTTTAGCAAACTTGGTGGTATTGGAAAGAAGATCCAATTATTTATCATTTGGTAGGTCATGGGCCACCTAATTCCTTTTTTGCTAAGGGTTATGACCATTTGAAGTTGACCCAACAACAATTTCCCTCTAACTGGCTGCTGACCCTCACCTATGATCCGTAGGTCCAACCACGGACCGTACTGGTCGACCGTGGGTGGGATCAGAGATCATAAATATATAGGCCTCAACGACGGATCCCATCTACGGACCGTGTGTCAGACCACGAAACGTCGGTGGCTTCCATGGTTCTTGCACCAGGTTTGGAAAGCTGCAATTTTTTCTATTTTCTCAAATCCAAGGTGTTATAAGTTGCCATGCCATATAGAGGCTGATCCTCTTCGAGTCTGCCATAGGATCTGATGTTCTATGAGATCTCTAACCTGTAGCATATTTTTCCTGACATGTGCCCCACCTCCTCCAATTTTCCACAATACCATATTGGGGTGCTTACTCCTATAGTACTTGTTTCTCATATATTCACTCCAAATAGATTGTTTTGTTCTGAAGTTCCACCACAACTTGCAGAACAAAGCCATAGAAATATCTTGCATTTGTCTAAAACCCAACCCTCCTTCTTCCTCTGATAAGCACAAATTACTCCACATACTCTAGTGTCGCCCCTTTCGTTCGTTGTAGCTACTCCAAAAAAATTCATCCATCATTCTTTGTGCCTGGTTTAGAGCACTCATAGGAGGATTCATAACATAGAGACAATGAATGGAAGTACTTTGTAGAACACGTTTAATCAAGATTGATGTACTACCATATGATAGTAATTTTCCTTTCCATCCTTGTATCTTTGCACCTATCCTTTGAATCAAATATAAGCCATTTGTTTCCTTTGTTTAAACATTGGGCTTTCCAGGTATATAAAAAGAAATCTTTCCTCAAGATTCCCAATGCTACATATGCCATTATTGATTCCCCTCCTTAAACATTGTGGTGCATATCGATTGCACTCTTATCTTTATTCACTTTTTATGCTGATATCTTCTCGTACTTCCTTAAAGTGTTGCTGGTCATTTTCATCGTACCAACCTCCACTTTGCACATTATGATCATATCATCCACAAATGACATATGATTGATCTTTAGGCTCCCTCTTGGCATCCCAAACCTTTTAAAATCTTTATTCTGCATTTAAAGATATGGACATAACGTCCGCCGCTAATATAAACAAGTCAGGGATAGAGGGTCACCCTGCTTTAGACCTTTAATAGATTTAAAGAAACCTTTTGGTTGTCCATTAAGAAGAATGGAATACCAGTTGTAACTAATCAGTATATACCATGCTAATGATTATATGCCCAAATCCTATCTTCCTTAACACATTGGTTAAGAACAGCCACTCCACTCTATCATAAGTTTTCATCAGGTCTAACTTAATGACTAGGTTAGGCAGTTGACCTTTTTTCCTAATTTCTGAGATTATTTCCTGGACTAGTAGTACATTTTCAACTATGATTCATCCATGTACAAATCTTGCCTATTCCTGTGAAATAATTAAAGGAAAAACAACCTTGATTCTTTCATGGATGATTCTTAAGAAAATCTTATTCACATAACTACTCAGTGAAATAGGTCTTAAGTCCGAAAAGGCGATGACCACCATTTTTTTTATAAGGACCAAATTGGTGTGAGTAATATATCTAGGAAGTTCCGCACCATAGAAAAGGACTTGATCATGTTAAAGATGTCATTCCCAGTTACATCCCATGTACTCTGATAAAAGGCACTTGTCAGGCCTGGCAAATTGTTTAGTGTAGAAATCAATTCTCGCTTCTGCTATCTTGTTCCACCCATTCACCCTCTTCATTTTGAATTCTATTCACTCTCAATCGGCTTTTTCGACCCTTTACTACAGTATGAAAAAAATTATGGAACAATTCAAATTACACTTCTCGACTTCTGATGATATTTTCTAATGTTGCAATTTCTTTGAAGATGTTGCCAAAGGTCTCCTTACTCCACTGGGTCAGTGCTTTTTTTTTTTTTTTACCTTTTTAAGCTTGTAATGGAATAAGTTAAAAGGTTCGCCTTCAAAATCCACTTTTTAATGTTCACGAACTACCTCCTTGAAAGAGTTCACGAACTACCTCCTTGAAAGAGTTTTTTTTAACCAGAAATTAAAAAACTCGAATGGTTTGATCACATCCTACCTACTGGTTTTCAAAGTAATCGATAGGGGGGCGTGATCCGATCCACTTCTAGTCAAGTGCTCTACTTCTAGGATGGGAAAGACAGCCTGCAACATCTCATTGCTTAGTATTCTATCAAGCCTTTTAAAGATGCATTATTTATCTATTCTCCCATTGTACCAGGTATATTTGCTCCATTTAAAACATTTATCCTCCAAATTACAAACATTAATGATATGATTGAAATCTCTTACTTCTACCTCTGGGACAGGGAGTCCCCCTAACTTCTTCTCCTCGCTACTGATTACATTAAAATCACCTTCTATTACCCACATGGTATTTATCGTGTCCGCCAAATCAGCCATAGATTCCCACAGTTGTAATATCTCCCTTTTGAGTGCATTTTGCATATACTACTGAGATTAGGACTTCGATATCCATACCTTGATTTTGAATCTTTAAATTTAACATTTGGTCTTCATCTCTTATTACCTCATACTCCATGATTCCATCAATGAAAGCCCATATCTTTCCACTGGAATTTGAGATGGCATGTTGCATTCCTAATCTTCTCCTAAAATCTTCTATCCCTTGTCTCTCTTCAAATGGTTCCATCAATCCCACAAAGTAATATTGGAATCTTTTGTGAAGTTGTATAAGTCTAGTAAACACCTTCCGCGTATTTACTGACCTAATATTTTGCAATAGCGATCATTGATATTTTGGATTTTTGAGAATTGTTCTCTTTGACTGTCGTGAAGAAGCTTGCGCCCCTATAATATCCTTCACCTTTGCATTTTGTCCTTTCTTATTAGTATGAGAGTCTCTTAACTTGGTAACTTTCTTAGGGGAGAGATCCCCGTCCACTGCCACGTTATTAATGTTCCTAGTTAAGTCCACTCCATCCATGTTTTCGTCATTTTTCTCCAGCTTTTGCCATGGATGATCAATTTCCATTGCTAACGGGAGCACCTCCTCTTCTTTACTCTCATATACCACTAATGCACTTTTTTTTCCATTTCATCCTTTTCTTCATCACTCAGATTCTCCTCTTGAATATTTTGTCCCATTTCATCTTGCTTATTGGATTGTTGCTGATTAGTGTCCTTGCTTCCACCTCTTTCTCAGTGTCCTTGATATCCACCAATTGATTAATCAAGTTTCTTTCATTTGTATCTTGTTGATCTTCATTTTTTATTTGTTCCCTTATAGCTATCTTATTGCCAAAACTCTTATTCACCCATTCTCTTGTACTAATTTCTTCTGATTTATCGTCATTGCCCTCCTCTATGCCATCCTCTTCCCCCTCCTCTGTTAGAGCATCAAAAGTATTTCCATCCTGGTAATCTACTACCCCTTCTATGCGCCCGTATTTATTTCTCTTATTGATGTGAGGTCAAAAAATACATATTTTAACCATTATTTGTCTCACATTATTATTTATATTTGTCCTTTTTAGCATGAATTTTATGAATTGTGCTTAATAATGTATTTTATTTGTAGGAGTAAATTGGTGTAAAGTTGAAGAAGTTGGAGCTAAAACGAATTAAAGATGAAAGATTAAAGAAGGAAATCAAGCATACACTTAATGGATTAATTTTTAATCTAGTAATTTCTATATATTAGAAGAGGCAGTTTCAAGTTTCAACATGGCTGCTTAAATGTCAATAAATTTAAAGTTAAGGATATATTTGACTTTTCAGCCATTTGGTTATACGTGTCTTTCATTCTAAAGACACACGTAGCCCACCACTTCAGACTTTGATTTTATCCAAAGCCTAACATGTATCCTCAAAGTTTCAAGTTTCAACATGACTGCTTAAATGTCAATAAATTTAAAGTTAAGGATATATTTGACTTTTCAGCCATTTGGTTATACGTGTCTTTCATTCTAAAGACACACGTAGCCCATCACTTCAGACTTTGATTTTATCCAAAGCCTAACATGTATCCACAAAGTTTCAAGTTTCAACATGGTTGCTTAAATGTCAATAAATTTAAAGTTAAGGATATATTTGACTTTTTCAGCCTATTTGGTTATACGTGTCTTTCATTCTAAAGACACACGTAGCCCACCACTTCAGACTTTGATTTTATGCAAAGCCTAACATGTATCCTCAACAACTTTCCACAATTTCTCCCTCTTCGTCTCCTTCGTTCTCATTCCCTATTGTGATGAATTCGAGGTTTTTGTCATATCAGAAAATAGTTTAGGTTATTTTTCTTCAATTCGATATTTGATTATTGCTCTTTCTATGAAATTAATTAATTTTTATCCTATTTTTTGATCTGGATGCGATTTTGCTGGTTTTGATGAATTTTCATTGTTGTGTTTGTCTAGCATTATGGCAAAGAGGTTAAGAAACTCAGGAGAAGATTATCAATTTCAGAATTCGAAGTCGCACACGCAGTTTGTAGAAAGAAGTAAGATTTTACTCATTCATGATGGGTTTCTTCTGTTACTTATAATTTTCCTAACTTCTTTTGCGAACAGGGCTCATCGTTTAGGGAAATGCCAGTTGTTATCATGTCATCCAAAAATGTTAGGCACAAATTGACAGGTTCGTTTATTTGTTTCTTATAAACTGTTGTAAATTCTTTCATGCCTTTGTTTATTATTTCTATTATTGAGTGAATCTGATAAAATTTTTGGTGTTGTGTGTTGTTGCGAAAGAAAGTGACTTTGATAATAGAGGTTACACGTAGACGCTAAATGATAGTAGGATTTATAAGTACTAAGATTAGTCTCCTAACCTCTAGAATTCAAATTATCACTAATATTCGAGTAAACTGAATTTACGAGTTGGGAAATCAATAGTATAATTATGGTGAGGGATGTTCATGTCGCGAGTTTGAACTCTGTCCTCTACTCAAAGTTGGGGAAAGTATTAAAGTGGAATCATAAAGGAGGGGGATGCCCATACTCTTCAGTTTTCCTAACAAACTGCTGAGTTTAGGCTAGCTAACTAAAAGGGGATTTTTTGACTATTAAATAAAATTGAGTCTTTTCTCGACTCTAAGGATCTCTTTTAGTTATGTCGGTGGGTGCGTTCTCAATGATTATAATTCTGTTGTTTTTTCCTTAGAGTAGTTGACCTCATCCCGTCCTTGACATTTTAATCAATGTCTTTTGTTTGCTAGATTATTGGAGTCTTGGAGAGATTGCAGGAGGAACAACATAGTGAATTGGATAAATGAAGCTTATTTGGCTGTGAATCACATGACATTTAAAAATATTAAGTTCATCGTCGAAGTATTGTATCCTATACTCTATTTTATTTCGTATAAAATCTCTTCTAATTGCTAATTTCTATACTTTAAAATCACACACATGGACACGTTGGATGATCCTTCCTAATTATGTGACATATTGATTCAAGATGCTTCGAAAATCTGAAAGAAGAGGTAAAGAAGCTTCAATCAATCCAGCAAGTTAAAAGGTGGCGTTGACACAATCTTTGGGATAAGGGTGAAAACTCATTTTTCTAAACCAAATTGGCGCCAAATTTTCAAACATGTTACAATTAATCACCTTGATCAAAGAATTGGTTAGTACTTATCTAGCATCTTCAATTACTATGCATTCTTATTAATAAATTTTAGTTTTGAGGGTTATCGAAAAATCAAAGTAAGGTCTGCCTACATTCTACCTTGATAAGACCCCACTCGTGGGATCAAATAAGGTATATGGTTTTGTCGTCGTCAAATTAGTAATGTTTTGCTCCATTTTGAACATTCTTATTTTTTGAATTTATTCATATGATGTTTCTTGTATTGTGTTCCACAAGGTCTGATTGGAGAGCTAAGACATCTATTTCAAAATTTCTCACACAAGACAGACACAAAGCTTGAATTTCATAAATAAAATTTTGAAGCTTTAAACTTATTTTATTACACTTTTGAGATGCATCTTAATGGAATCATGTTAGAAAGCTAAATGCATTGTCAACTATATAAAGCTCTCAACATGTAAAGTCATTGTTGAGAACTCAAATTTATCTGGAATTGCTTTAATAGCGTTCACAGCTAAAACGGATAAAAATAATACTATGTTTAGTTGTTGAAAACAACTTTACCTGTTAGCATTTGGATTATTATCTTTGCCTTTAAAGCAGTGGAAAACAACTTTATCACAAGTTGTTTTGTATTTTTAAATTGAAAATTAGTAAAAGGTAAAAAATAGATGTCAAAACAAAATGTGTGGAGAAATGATCCTCGGGCCTTTTGGTATTCTCAAGTCTCAAGTGTATAAGACAAACTTGATTCTGAAGAAGAAGAACCAGGGGGATGTGTAGACATTTCGATTTGAAAAATCTAATGCCAAGACACTGTTGGTCAAACTGTCTAGTTCTTGATTACATTGATTGGGTGATTATCCCTTCTACGATATCCATAATGTATTTGTTATTCTATCATGTTGGTGTCAACTTGATCTACTCCAAGCTGGCTGTTTTGGTGACAAAACGTAAAATCTTGCAGCCATGCCATTGATATGAGTTGCATCAAATCTTGCAGATAGTAGTGCTAATTTCTCTTTTGTTTCTACACAAGCTTGGAATGAGACTATTATCTTGACTCGCTTTTGGTGGGCATTGTGGTGAACAACTTTTGATTGTTACTGAAATCACTATTCCATTGTATTGTAGTGGAAATTGTAAGAAATAATTTCTCCTTATATGAGATCATGTTTATTCCAAATTCAGCTTGTAAATTATCTGCCATCTTTTATAGACTTAAATAATCTCATTGATTCTTAAGTTCTTATATAATTGACCATACTTAATACCAATCGTCATTAAGTACATAATTATTTATTGCATTGTCTGATCTCTTTTTTAATGTGTTTAACTTTTACAATATTGGGCCCGTGCTCTGGCATGGGCCATCCACTTCTAGTAGATAATAGAATAGAAAGTAGAGAAGATTGCAAATTGCGAATCAGGCAAAAGTCAGTTGTGCCTCGTTGCAATTCTGAAGGCAAGTGGCCAGCGCGAGTTGAAGCGGTTGCACAGTATATCGCGGAAAACTAATTTCTATTGGTTTTGGTCTCCTAATTTGATTAGAATTCAGTTATTTTATTTAGGGTTTCTATCTCTATAAATAGTCCATGAGAATAATTATTAGGGGGAGATCAATGATAGGGCATTATATATAAAAGTTGTCAATATTTTTTAGGGTTCTTTTCTTCTTCTTTTCTTAGACATCAGTAGCTAAAGGTCCTTGTTTTGGGGTTGTGGCTATGGGTAATTGTTGAACATCGATTGTTTTGAATTAATATTGGTTATCGCTTAAATTAATTTTGTATTCTTGTTTTAGTATTTCATGCTTGATCACCATAGAGATAAATATATTGTCTACTCTTACTCTTAAACTCGAGAGACGCTAAGGTAGATAGACCAAAGAATACAGAAAGCTTGATCTTCCATTAAATTGAGTTGATTCGTGTTTAGGAGTGACGCCCGAACGAACACCTAGCTTGGTTACAAAACATGATGAAATATAAATGCTCGCCAATTAGGACTTCATAGCTCCGCTCAACGATGTAGTTAGACAGCTAATTGAAGTAGGCAATTAGAAGTCGGGAGACTATGATCATAAAATCAACCCTGTAATTCAGTAATTTGATAACCGTAATTAATTCATGCATGAGATGTGATACATGAAACCCTATACATGCTGCAGCCCTGAAATTTTTCAAATCACTGTAAGTAATTTTATTATTTAAAATTCAAACTCTTTTGGCACTCTTAAATAAATAATTAGACTAGTATAATTTAGTAAAAATAGTTAATCGACAAAACCTTGGGTTCGATAATTCGATTCTTTTAAGAGCCACTATATTACTTGTGCGACCACATAAACTTGCGTGTGCAATTGGGAGCAACACTTATACTTATTTCTTCCCCTAACCATCCATTCCTGCCTATTCTGTTTGTTCCCCACAATCTTCCCACTTGCCAGTATACGTTTTTGAGTTGTTGTGCCAGTTACTATATTTTGTTGGTCTTTCTCCTCTTTCTCCTCTTTCTCCTCCTTCTTTGGTCTTCATCACTCATATCATCATATAGCTTCGGGTGTACTGTCCAGCAATTGTGTTCATCATGCCCTGTGTCTTTTTAGACACATTCATTACAGTACTTTGACATATAATCATACTGGATCTTTACCCATTTGTATATAATATGACCTGTCACATCATTCTCCTCATTGATTCGTACCCTTTGTGCTAGCTAGAGGTGCTTACTTCTTTGTTTAATTTGATCTTAACCAAATAAAAATCAAATCAAATAGGTTCAAATATACAAACAAAAAATCAATCAAATCGAACGTTTTTTAATTTGATTTGGTAGCTTATGTATAACTTTAATCCTGAGGAAATCTACCTCTAGAGCTTTTTGTGACAATTTTTTACCAAGGTCAATTGTAACGACTTGTCTCAGTCGTTATGTATAGGTTAATGGTAAAAGAAATTGGGCCAATTTTATTTTAGGTAGGGACTAAAAATTCTTGCTTAGGCTAGTCTCAAACGGAATCTGAGCTAAGTGAGGACTAGGGCCATTTAGAAATGGGGGGGGGGGGTGAAATGTTTTGGCTTAATTTATATTTTTTTAGTAGCCAAGACATTAAGAAACTTGTAGAGATTCACGTAGTTGAATTCGGATGAGAAAAACTCACGAAATCGATCTTCGTGAATGAGATAGTTCAGGACATCAAGGGAAGAAGATATGCTATGAAAAATTAAATTTTCAGAAATTTCTAAGTCTCTGGGAAGGGTGGGATGTTAGTCGATATTGAGGTTAAACCCACATTTATGAGAAGGGGGGGGGGGGGGTGAAATGTTTTGGCTTAATTTATATTTTTTTAGTAGCCAAGACATTAAGAAACTTGTAGAGATTCACGTAGTTGAATTCGGATGAGAAAAACTCACGAAATCGATCTTCGTGAATGAGATAGTTCAGGACATCAAGGGAAGAAGATATGCTATGAAAAATTAAATTTTCAGAAATTTCTAAGTCTCTGGGAAGGGTGGGATGTTAGTCGATATTGAGGTTAAACCCACATTTATGAAACAAATCAAGGTTAAGCAGTTTGAGGATGAGAACTCGAATAGGCTAATGAATAAGGTGGTGTCCGGAGAGACAAAGATGTCACTCTTGATACAGGAGTTGTGCTCAGTTTTAGAAGAAGAACTTGTGTTCTTCAAATTGTTTACTTGATCCAAAGTGTATTGGTTGAGTCTCATGATTCATGGTACTCTATTCATCCTAGGTATTTCAAATCATTCCACATAATTCTCCTTCACATTGTCCTACATTTGGCATAAACAAAAGACATGAGGTTACATAATTAAGGCTACAATTAATTTGTTGCTCTGTATCACAAATGATCTTTACAGAAAAGTCATTAGTCCAAATTTTATTATTAATGTTAGAGTAAGATCCCTGCAGCACTCTCATGTAGTAATTAATCTACTTGATTTGCTTGGACAAAAAGTTTTTAGAGACTAATAAAAGTAATATTTTACTGATTTTTTATAGTTATGAGCCTTCCAAAAACACTCAAAATTATTGCACTCCTTGTGTTCCATGAGATTGTATTTATCATTGGAAACTAGGAGTGTTAGACCTATTCATATCTCTTTAACTTCCTTTTTATCTCTCTACATAGGAGTATCTTAATGAGTTAAAGATATTCCAATAGGTTCTAGCTTAATAAGTATCAAATCAATTGATGTTCCTAAATCATATCATTTCTTCTAGTGAAGATTTCTCCATTTTTTGGTTTTATCCATCCTTCCTCCAATTCTTTTTCAAATTCATGGTGATTGTATACGTCCTCCTCTTTCTTACCAGCAGGATCTTTTGGATTCTTTTGATTTTGTTCTCCTCCAGCTATTTTAGGATTATCTGGTGGTTAAGGGTCTGTCTATGTTACCTCCTTCAAGCTCGTTATTTTTGCCTAAGGCTGATTATTTAAAAATTAATTCGGACAATTGCTCAAATAATAATCCTAGATTGAGTGCAGGAGGTGGCATCAGAAGGAACATAGTGAATACTTATGTTGTTCCCTTTGGTTATATGACAAAAATATGAGACTATAGCTTTGAAGGCTGGTGTAACAAAAATGGCATCACGAAGAAAAGAGGTAGAATGTGATTCTATGCTTTTGTCTAATTAAATCTCTAAAGAGAATCATTTCCCTTGAGAAGGACATTATCATTTATATACCGTAATTGTTGTCTCAATTCAATGATTGATCTATACATCATTGCTTCAAGGAGGGTAATAAGATAGTTGATAAACTAGCAAATTGGGGACTTTAATGCATACATGTCTTTTACACCTAAAATTTTCACTCACTAACAAGAGATGGGTAAAAGGAGATACCAATGATAGACTGCAATTTTCTTCATTTAGAAAAAATTTAAATAAAAATTTCTTTTGTTAGGATAGAAACTTGTATAGGATCTATAACTTTGAAGTGCCTTGGTGTAGCTTTTTTTTTTTTGTATAGGAGAGATAGTTGCATTCTCTGTTAGGACCGAAATAATTAGGTGTCATGCGGTAAGCTAGCAAAGAAAACCTCAAAAGACCATTAGTAATAAGACAAGAGAGAAACATACCATAAGACACAAAGATTTAACGTGGTTCAATCAACTGACCTACATCCACACAAGAGATGAGAAATCCACTATATAAATAAGAGTACAAATATTGTTACCTTTGTCAAAAAAAAAAATAAGAGTACAAATATAGAGAGAAACAACATCACTCAATTCACTCGGAATACAAAGAGGTTCACACAAATGATAACGTATCACTTGTGTCCCACAAATTCTCCCCCTAAATAAAACTCCCAAAGCCCTTAGGACTACATTGTGAATGTTGATTAAGTTAGAAGGAACAAACTTATATTTATAGAGTCCTAAAATTTTCCTATAAGAAAAGGACTAGCCAATCCTAAACCTTTTCCTAAAAGGAAAACCTATTTATGGTAAAAAAAACAAAAAAAAAACTCAGAGCAAATAATACCCGACATTCTCTCACATATGATATACTTTTTTGTGATCTCATTAGAAATCCTACTGTTGAGGACTTGTATTGTAACTAACTAATTATACACGTAAGCAGTTTGTTAGTTAAGCAGTTAAAAGTTAGTTAGCTAGAAATTCTCTAGATGATTAGGCAATGGTAGTGATGCCTTAACAGATTTGTATATATGTATAGATAAACATGTGATTCACAGATTGAATGAATGAATCAGTTTTCATTCTCACACATTTATCCTCTTCTCTCATTCTTCTTCTTCTCACTCTCATTAATGGAGTTTCTCAACATGGTATCAGAGCTTTGGTAACTTTCTTGTGTTTAGATCATCACTGTTCTCGCTTTCTCTTATTTGTTGTTGTGTGGATCTCATTTTTTTCCTTTTTTTTTGGATCTCGAGTTGCTGATTCACCATGACTGGACTGAATCTACTGGAGTTCCACCAGTCAAAGTTCAATCAGTAGATCACAATCATCCCCTCCTCTACATTCACCCATCAGATACTCAAGGTTTTGTTCTTGTTTCGATACAACTTTTAGGTTCTGAAAGTTATTCTCTATGGAGTAAATCCTTGAAACTTGTTTTACTTGGTAAGAACAAGCTAGGCTTTCTGCTACGAACCTGTAGAAAGGATAAGTACTTTTTTTCCATGCATGATCTATGGGAAAGATGGAATGCTATTGTCCTAGGTTGGATCATGAATATTGTGTCTAAGGATCTAGTTAGTATTGTAATCTATGGATCAGATGATCATAGTGTTTTGGAAGATCTGCGTGAAAGGTTTGATAAGGTCAATGTTTCTAGAGTTTTTTATTTCTACAAAGAGATAGTTACATTGTCTTAGGGGACTATGTCTGTGTCTAGTTATTTCTCTCGTTTGAGAGAGCTTTGGGATGAGTTCGAGACTCTCATGCCTCCTCCATCTTGTGTTTGTCCTGAGTCCAAACAATATGCTAAACACTTTCAGTTTAAGAAATTATGGCAATTTCGAATGGTGTTGAATGAGTCATATGCTCACGCTAAGTCTCAGGTTTTGATGACAGTTCATGTGCCAAATGTTAATCAAGTCTATGCTATGATAATAAATGTTGAGAGGCAAAGACTGAATGGTGCTAGCAGCAGTTCCTCCTCGTCTAATGACACATCCTCAGACACTGCTCTTATGAGCAATAGGATTCCCTTTTATGCTAGTAGTAACAATAGTCACTCTTCTGGAGCAAGAGGATTTCATGCTTCTTCTTCTGGTAATGGTCAAAATTGTGGCTTCATGCAGAGGTATGGTGATGGTAGGCCTAGTCAAACTAATGGGAGACCTCCTGTTTATTGTGATTTTTGCCACATCAGAGGAGGTCATACTAGAGAGGCCTGCTACAAGCTACATGGTTACCCAAGAAGAAAGGAAGATCATCATCTTCCCATGCTAACAATGTTATTGTTGCTGGTGGAAATCAGTGATCTGATACCGGTTCATCTAACTCTCTTGCTAGTATGAACATCACTCCTTCAACATGTGCACATGGCCTATCACTGTTCACTCCTGAACAATACTCTTAAATCCTTCAGATGCTTAACAAGAGCAAGGAGGTATATATTGTAGCTAATATTGCTATTGTTGGCACATCAGGCACTCTTACAGCCCTTGTGTCTGAAATGGGTAATTGTAATTGAATTATTGACACTGGTGCATCAAATCACATGATTCACCATCTAGGTCTAATGACTCAGTGTACAAGTTCTGGTGATAAAATTAACAATAAATAAACTTACCTACTGGTGGTCAAGCTTCAATTACTCATATTGGTGACTCACTAGTTCTCAAGGATAACGTAGTGCATGATGTTTTGTTTATACCAGAATTCAAATACAATCTCCTGTCAGTTTCACAGTTGACAAAACAACTCAACTGTGTTGTAGTATTTTTTTCTTGACTTTTGTGTATTTCAGGATCTCTTCAATTGTAGGGTCCTGGGGATTGGTAAAGAAGCTCAAGGCTTATATTTGATTTACTCAAACATCACACCAAAACATTCTTTTGTTGGTTGATCATCCTCATGTAATAGAACTAGTGATAATCTTACTAATTGCCATAGTTCTGCTAGTTTTACCTCATCGTTGTCTACAAATGTATGCTTTACTAGCCTTTGGCATAAGATACTTGGGCATGCCCCTCTTAAAGTTCTTAGTAGAATAAAGTGTATAAACAACATCTCCTTGAAAGATCTCAGTTGTACTGTCTGTCCAGTTATCAAGATTACCATTTCCTAATAGTTTGTCTACTTCTGCTTCTATATTTGATATTGTTCATGCTAATATTTGGGGATCATACAAAGTTCCAAATCATGATGAAATGAGATATTTCCTAACTCTAGTGGATGATTTGTCCAGATATACTTGGATTTTCTTGATGCATACTAAGTCTGACTGTTGTTATCCTGAAAATTTTTGTGTGTATGGTAAAAACTCAGTTTGGTATAACTATAAAATGTGTGAGATCAGACAATGGAACTGCGTTTATTAATTCTCAAGTGGCTTATTTGTTCAAGGAATGTGGTATCTTACATCAAATCTCTTGTGTCTACTCCCCTCAACAGAATGGAGTAGTTGAGAGGAAATATAGGTCAATTCTTGATATGGCTAGAGCTTTGAGGTTTTAGGCATGTATTCCCTTGAAGTTTTGGGGTTTTTGTTTCTACACAGTAGTGTACATTTTGAACAGGCTTCCTACAATGGTGTTACAAGGTAAGTCTCCCTTTGAAAGGCTCTATGGTCACACTCATTCACTTCAACACCTCGGGGTATTTGATTCTCTATGTTATGCCACTAATCCAAGGCACCTTGATAAATTTGCTCCTAGAGTTGTTCTTATTATTCATATGGGGTATTATTCCTCTGAGCAAGGGTATCTCTTATATGACTTGATTCTCAAAAACTTTTTGCCAGCAGAGATACTGTTTTCAAGGAAGAGGTGTTTCCATTCACAGATCTCAAGTTTTCTCTTGTTCCTTCATTTCCAGTCCTCTCTCTTACTGATACTTCTTTTCCTAATATGACCAGTTATGTTCCTGAGTATTCTTCTAGTGAGTCTAAGTCTCCTACTCCTTTTATCCCACCTGAACCAAGTACAGCTATTGAACCTGTATCCGGAAATGCACCCAGAAGATCCATCAGACTCTCTAAGCCTCCTACTTGGCTAAATTCTTATGTCACTTCTAGTGCCAAGTCAACTTGTCTATATCATATATATCATTGTATCTCATATTCTAGGTTATCTCCTTCATACAGAGCTTTCATTGCTTCTTATTCTGCCTTGTCTGAACCTAATTCCTACTTGGAGGCCTGCAAGGACTCTCATTGGGTTGATGCCAGGAAGGCTGAGATCACTGCCTTTGAGGACAATTGTACTTGGTCCATAGTGCCTCTTCCTCCTGGTAAAATTCTATTGATTGTAAGTGGGTGTTCAAAATCAAATATATTTCCTGAGAGGAGGTTGAGAGATACAAAGCCAGGCTGATTGCTAAAGGGTACAGTCAGAAAGAAGGCTTAGATTACTCTAAGACCTTCTCACTTGTAGCAAAAATGGTCACTGTGCGGTCAGTAGTAGCTCTGGATGCATCCTATGGTTGGTACCTGTTTCAAGGTGATCTTCTTGAGAAAGTTTACATTCAGGTCCAGCGAAGATAAATACTCGAAAAAGGACTACGAGTCACCTTCTTTGAGCAATATTATATTTTTCAGAGAGAAGAATGACCAAAAGTAGACCTGACCTGAACAAGTACATCCGACCTTTCGTCTTGATTATGAATCAAGAAAGACGGGATCTAAAGGCACGCAATTCTTGATCTTTTTAGAATTCTGAAGGACATCGATCTTTCGCCTTGTGCAAGGATATCTCTCTTAATGGGTTCGCTAACTATGGGGAGAAACATATGGTTTGCAAACTTCATAAGTCCTTATATGGACTAAAGCAAGCTCCAAGGCAGTGGAAATTGAAGTTTACTGAAGCACCGACTAATATGGGGTTTTTTCAATCTCACTATGATTATTCATTGTTCACAAAACAAGTAGGACAAGAGCTCTTTGTTATTCTTGTATATTTTGATGATCTTTTGATCTCTGGCAGCATCATCAATCTCATACAACAAGTCAAGAAAGATCTGCAGAATAGATTCAAAATGAAAGATCTTGAAGAGTTAAAATATTTTCTTGGCATTGAATTCTCTAGAACTGCTGATGGTATCCTCATGAATCATAGGAAATATGCATTGGGTCTTGTATCTGAACTAGGACTAGTAGGGTGCAAACTTGCAGCTACTCCACTAGAGTTCATCACAAGTTAACTTCTACTGTGTTTGATGAATGCACAGGCATAAAGAACAATGCTGAGGATAAACTACTTGAGGTCTGTAGTAAGTACCAAAGATTAATAGGGAGGTTGTTGTATTTGACTATGACAAGACTTGATATATCCTTTGTGGTTCAAGTTCTTAGTCAGTACATGCACTCACCAAAACAATCTCACATGGAGGCAGTATTAAGAGTGGTGAGGTATGTCAAAGGAACATCAGGTCTTGGACTGTTTATGCCAAATAAAAAAGAGTCCAAACTTGTGGCATATTGTGACTCTGATTGGGGGGCATGCATAGAGACTAGAAAGTCAGTTACTGGGTACATAGTAAAGTTTGGAGATGTTGTGATATCCTGGAAGTCAAAGAAGCGAAGCACTGTATCAAAGAGTTTTGCAGAAGCAGAGTTCAGAAGTATGGCCACCACATGTTGCTGAAATGGTATGGTTAAAGGGCTATTCAAAGAACTGGAAATAGAAATCAGAATGCCTGTACAATTGTTCTGTGATAGCAAAGTTGTCATTCAAATAGCAGCACACCCTATCTTTCATGAAAGATCTAAACACTTTAACTTAGACTATCACTTTGTAAGACAGAAGATCTTGAAAAGAATTGTTCAAACACAACATATAGGAACAAAAGAACAGGAAGCAGACCTACTCACCAGGGACGGCTCTTGCCTATAAACTTTTAGGCATTGGCCTTAGGCCCCCAATTTTTGGGGGCCTCAAATTTTTATAAATAAAAAATTATGTATCTTAACCTCGTTCAAATAGAAGAAATTAAGGAAACATTGTTTTGGATTCTTACATTTTCTTCGTTAACACTCACATTATTTATCCTTTGTAACTCTTTTTGCACTCTATTTCTTCAAATCTTTGATAGTTAGAGTAATACACTCTCAAAAATATGAATCAATAGTCGAAAAGTGTTGAACAAAGTGCATTACAAATTCTTTTTTTTTAATTTATTTGTTAATTTTCATATTAAAGTAGGTATACCAAGTTATCAACTTTTTGAATCAGATTCTATGATTCTAACTCTTATCTTTAAAGTTTATCAACTTATTACTTATAAAATTGTGTTAATAATTCATATAATAATTGTCTCAATAAAAGGATGTTTTTCAATGTTGAATTGATAAAATCTTACTTAAAACTAATAATTAAAAAAAAATGTTTGAAAAATCATTTATATAAAAGATATTAAGTAGTAATTTACATCTAGAAATTTAGAAAAATAATTAGATATAGATAAAATTTATATAGATTTTAGGCCTCTAATAAAAATTTCGCTTTAGGCCACAAATTATGTTGAGCCGCCCCTGCTACTCACCAAAGGTCTATGTAAACCTCAACATGAAGCACTGATTGGCAAGCTTAGAATAAAAATATATTTTCTAATTCTCAGCTTGAGGGGGAGTGTTAAGGACTTGTATTGTAACTAACTAATTATACACGTAGACAATTTGTTAGTTAGGTAGTTAAAAGTTAGTTAGCTAGGAATCTTCTAGATGATTAGGCAATAGCAGTGATGCCTTAACAGATTTGTATATATGTATGAATAAACATGTGATTCACAGATTGAATAAATGAATCAGTTTTCATTCTCACACATTTCTCCTCTTCTCTCATTCTTCTTTCATTTTTCTTCTTCTCACTCCCATTAATGGAGTTTCTCAACACCTACTTATCTTGATGAATGGAGATTGTTCCATTTAAAGTAGGTGTAGGGAGTAATGCTCTTCTGGTATGCTTTGTTTTATATGTCTCTCTAGTTTGGAGGAGGTGGAATTTGATTTAAAAAAATGATAAAGGAAAAATTATGTTGAATGGCCATTCGGCAATTTGTATTATCAAAGATTTAGCCAAATTTTTAAAATTACTGAAATTGATCAAAACCTCCTCCTTCGTCTTCTTCCTTCCCATTTCATCATTAATGACTTCTAGCCATCTTTTTCTTTTTCTTCTTCTTCTTCCATCCGATTTCGCCATTAATGCCTTTTTTCCTCTTCTTCTTTTTCTGCGTGGTCGCGTTTTTCTTCGTTGTTTTTCCTTTTTCTTTAAAATTTGATGTACGACCAACATGAATTATTTCGAGCGAATTATATATTAAAAGACTCAAAATATCAAGAGAATTTCATAGCTAAAATTTGAGACTATTCAAAGGTGATTTTGAGTTGATCGAGGTGATTCAAAGGTGTTTAGTCAGTGTACACTTCATGTTTAGTCAGTGTACACTTCATATAAGATTAGATTATATTCAACTTTTTGAGTGTATCATAATATATAATCTGTGTATAATTCATGTAAAGGTGAGATATATTGTATAGTCAATGTATATTTTCTATTGTATATATTTGAAATAAGCCCAATGTTAAATTGGTATATAATTCAATTATTTTGGAAAGAAGGTAAATAAAAGTTGGGAGTTCCAGCAATCAGCCACATGTACAGTGGCGGACTGGAGTCACAATTATAAAAATAGTTTTTAGCGGCAATAAATGTATATATTAACAAAGAGTGCTAAAAATTTTACTGTCATTAGTTAATTGTCATTTGATTCAATTTCGTTATAGATTTTAGAGATATACAAAAAGTGCAAATTACTTGTAAAAAGGTACATAATTAGTAATAATTAAGCTATTACCTTTTAATAATTGTTATTAAAGATTATTTTTGATGTGGCAAACTTGATGACCAAGAAATGATGAGAAAGGCTAAAGCTTTTTGACAAATGTTGGTTGTTCCTCCTACCGTTTGCAACCGGGGGCAGACCCACGTGTGTTCGAGGGGTTCACCAAAATCTCTTCAATTGTATATATAAGGTAATTTTTTTGTATTTATATAGATATATTAATTTTAAACCCCCTCATAAACATGAAGTAAGTTGTAGCATAGTGGTAGATCTCCTCTAAGTTGACCCTAGTGTCTAGGGTTGAAGCCCCATTGTAAACATTTTACTCCCTCCTTCCCTATTTAGTTGTCCACTTTAGAAATGACACACAGGTTAAGGCAACAATGATTAGCATAGTGAAGTTACAATTTTACCCTCATAGTACAATTTACAATTCCAAAAATAATTAACTCAAGATAACTAATCAATGTTGGAAGTTTCATAAGTTTATTTACTTTATTTATGACAACTTTATTTAAATAAGGGTATAATAGGAAAAAAATTGTTGTCCTTTCTTGATTTGTCAAAATGGACAACTAAATAGGAACAACTAAAAGAGGAAATATGGACAACTAAATAGGGACGGAGGGAGTATTTTTTTAGCTTCTCTTCTTTTAGTTTCAAGACCAATCTTTCACCTTTTTTTTGTAATAAAAAAAAGTGCTAATAGAGTAGATTTAAATCACAAAAAATCCAAATGTGCTAAAACTTCTCCTCTAACGGACTTAACTTTTTATACCTATAAACTATATACTACTACTTCCTTAGAATTGTGTTTTGTTGGCTTATTTACACATTTATACTTTTATTTTTCGAACCCTTAAATAAAAATCCTCAGTCCGCCATTGTTTGCAACAAAAGCAGACTGGACAAATATTCGAGGAACTACTTTTACTAAAATAATTTTGGATTATAACAGTAGTAGTATTATACCTTGCAGAAGAGAACTGCATGATGCAAATAATGCCCATTTACTTTGTATATGTTTGTTAAATATTTCTAATGCAGCTTTCAGTAAAGAAGGGAAAATTAAAGAAAATGTTCAGTGAGTTAAAATTCTTTATCCAAAATTATTGCTTATTATTCATGCTTTAAACTTAAAAACCTAATTAATGTGTCTTCTTGGATAGAAAATTTGATAATTTAATCCACTTGTAAATTGACCTAGGTCTATTATATAAAGTTCAGAACGTAACG
The DNA here is from genome assembly GCF_000226075.1 of Solanum tuberosum. Taxonomy (NCBI): domain Eukaryota; kingdom Viridiplantae; phylum Streptophyta; class Magnoliopsida; order Solanales; family Solanaceae; genus Solanum; species Solanum tuberosum. The sequence continues at coordinate 365,428 of NW_006239344.1, read as the reverse complement.
AGTAGAAATCTAGAAACATGCATTATTTACGCCATTTGGACACCCACACACCTTTTTTCTACTCCCTCTATTTTATTCTATTTGGCAATTAGCTCGTTGAGAAATATGAATTGTGTAATGTATAAATATTATATAAACAATATATATAAATGTATATATATCTTAAATATATAATTATACATCATAAATATCTGAATATATATTATTTTGTATAATATTAATACATTGCATATGCATATGATCATTCAAGTTGAAATTATTTTTATCGTTGGTACAATTACGTAAGAATCCCAAAAAAGAAAGAACATGGTTTTACAAAATAATAAATTTTATTTATTTTCCTTCTTTTCTAATTTTTTTTTCCACTCTTGTCTGGAAGGAAACATTAATAGTAAGTCTATAGCCCCCACCCCCACCCCGACCGACATACACAACACAGAAAGGGCAATAATAGATGAATCTAATTATGGGACTTTATATTTAACTGGGGTCTAAATGTCACAAAAAGTTTGATCAAAGTTAAAAAGGATAATTCCATGTTGTGCTTCTTTTTTGCAAGTTGCAAAAGGTGTTGTTCTTGTAATACTAACTTATCTCTTGTGATTTACCAAAGTTGAGTAGTCTACATTGTAATGAACATCAATCAGAATCATTGGACATTTTCATGGATACGAATCTCCCCAACTGGTGGAGCTATACTTACTTTTATAACAAGGGCCCTCATTAAATTTGATAGGAAATATTAATTTCTGAGATGCCTCCCATAAGCAAAGATTATCCTTATATTAATCGTTTTCACTAGTAATTAAATACAACTTAACGCATATATATAAGGTTAATTCTCATCGCATATAGGATACTATATGCAATAAGAATGTGTCGTCAAGGCTTACGCGTAAATTCTACAAAGTGATAGTTAGATAAATGTAGTGGAGATCATGAGGATGTCAGATGGATGTGTTGGTATATTAGGAGAGATATGATTAGGGACGATGTTATATGGGGCAAGTTGGGGGTGCTTCACCCTTAACAAGAGGTCTTGGGTTGGGTATGGACAAAATCTTGTTGGGAGCGCCACCCCCGAATGGGCCCTGCAATGCGCGATCAGAATTTAGTCGGGGCTCCAATGTGGGTTCCGATTATCGGTTGGGAAACCAAAAAAAAAAGTTGGGAGCAACTTCTGTGGTGGACAAGATGAGGGAAGTGAGACGTAGATGCTTCGGACATGTGAAGAGAAGATGTGTGGATACTGGAAGGGTTTGAGGGTTGATTGTAGCAGAATTTAGTAGAGATACGTATGTATATATATATACCCTCTTCAAATGATTTACATGGATAGAGTTAATTACAATGAGCTTTAAGAATTAACCAGAAACGCTACCCATGCTACGTTGTTGTTCACTACACCAGATACCAAAAGGTTAGGATGATGATCATCATAAATTTTGATGAATCGCTAAATTATCTCTAAAACAAGTGAAGTTTAAAGTTTAATATCACACGCCTCCAAAAATATTCTTATATGGTAACTCTTTCAGAAGGACAGGCACCTTAAGAAACTCTTACTTTAGATCTCTTGACTTGTTCATATCAATCCAAATAAACTTTGATCTGACTATTTATTAATTTCAGCACATTTGTCACTACTTTGGGAATATTCTAACCGCCTAATCTGCTTTGATTGCATTGACTCCCCAAGATTTGATGGATGCAAAAGAAATATTTTACCTTATCAATCCATTCACTTCCAAAAATACAACGCACACCATTTGAAAACATACTTTCTTTGTTTCAATTTGTTTGTCATGGTTTTTTTATTTAAAAAAAAATATTCTTGTAATCTATAGTAAAATGTTATTTAATCTTTTGACTTTAAACATGAAATATGAAAAGTTAAAATTTAAAAAGAAATTGTCAATAATATAATTAAAGAAAGAAACATATTTTTAGAAACGGACTAAAAAAAATGAAACAAATAAATTTAAACGAAAGAAATGTGAAAACAAATAAATAGCATTTCGATTGCCATTTCGTGAAATGTGAAACAAATAAATTTAAACATGAAATGTGAAAAGTTAGAAATTGTAATTATAGTATAAAATTCTTTGTTTGCCATTTCGTGACTCTCTTGATAGGAAATTTAGCGTAGGAATAAATAGCAGACGAAATCACGCGGTAACAATAGTAATTAAGACTCTTGCGTGGAACATAATGTTGTGGATTCCAAAAGGGTTGATTCTGAAATTAGTGGAAATTAAAGCAGCAGCCTGTAAAAGCGATATGCAGGATCAAACTCAGTCAACTTGCCCAAATTGCATCTTTTTTCCTAAATTCAGACCAAGGATTTCTTATCTACTTTTTTTTTTATTTTTGGGAGGAAAATTCATCGTAACTATTTTTTTAATGTGTGTTTTCATGCAATAGTTCACAAATTATTAGTAGATATAACCACGCTAGATAATTCGATGTGATGATTTTGACTTAGAAAGTGACCAAGTGACGGATATTCCCTAGCACCCCTTTCCGAAATACCACACTCGTTGCACTGAATTGCGCCGATTGAAAACAGATCACATAGAACTCGATCCCTGGTCTCCCCAAGGAGTTACCCTAGTTGTTTACCCCCAAAAAAGTAATGCGATGAATGAATTGTTTTGAATTAGGCTTAAAACTTAATGTAACATCATTCTACCGTTTGACTGCATTGGCCTTGTGGACTGTGGTTTCATTACTTCGAGGTGGATTGTATGTACCAACTTCCTCGTGTGTAAAACTACTCCTTACTTGATCTTCCACGTGTAGGTCTATCTTGACCACGCATCTTGTATATTTTTGCCTTTACACTTGTTATATCAATTCGATTATTCTTTTGATTATTTTTCTTATTTATTACATTGATAGTGCAAAAACTATTACTTTCTCCGTCCTTTAATTTGACTTAGTACAGAGTTTAACTTTTTGAAACTTATAGTCTAAAATAAGGTATAGATCATTTTATTAAGAGTAAAAGTTTTTGTGACTATAAATTATTTCTATCAAAATAAAATGAGCATTTTAAAATTAAATTGTTATTAAATATAAAAAAAATGTCTTTTTTTTTTTCATATAAAGGACAAAGAAAGTAATAACTATTTTAACAAGTTGTATCGGATAAATTTTGCATATTATCAATCTCACTTTTAATGTATCGATAGTAACCTTTTGAGTATCTTGATAATTCTTTTACACGATTTATGTATAACAGTTAAACTCAATAAAGGTAGTAGCAACATGATCTCCCTCCAGTTCCAATCAGATCCTCTGGAATTTGATGTTGTGCAAAGTGATATTTATTGAAGATAGGGTGAATGATTTGGACTGACCTCTGCTTCCAAGTTACATGCCTAATGTTTTAAGAAAAAGGGTCTTTGTACATACACAAGTCACAACACAGGTCAAGAGGTCCCATTTTGCCTTTAGTATTAAGAAAATAAACAAAACAAAAAGACAAAAGTTGCTGCACTACTCTAAAAGCGATACTATTATTAGCTAGTGGAAAACCTCGCGCCGAAGTAATCGTCACACAGTTTCAATATGCAAGAATTCTATGCAATTTTTTGGGAAGGAAAAAGAAACAAAGCTTTATATTATACTTTTGTGTTTGGCCATGAAAAGAAACAAAAATCGTATAACAACCCAAAGATTATATTTGATATGTACATAAAATGAGCGTAACAAAACAATTTTTGCAATTAAGTTTTTTCTATCTTCAAGTAGCGTTCTAAGACGTAAGTTTTATTTGAACGAATTTGAGATTTAATCTTAACAGGTTCAAAATTATGAATTCTTTGAAAAGAGGGATTCAAAATTTAATACTACTACTTTTCAGGATTGTTTACGTAATGTTAAAAACAATGGGTTCACTACTAACTTGATCAAAAGGACACTTAGTTGAAGATTGTCTGAAAGAGTGACATACAAATTAGACGAAACTAAAGTTGAGTTACATTAATTAATAATTTAATACGAAGATTACAAATTAAAACAGAATCCAGTACATTTTTCAACCCCATATCTGATATCTTGTTGATTGGAACTGGAGCTGTGAGTCGTCAGTTCCATGTTCATCCCAAGACTGTGAAGCAATCTCATATGGGTAGGTGACAAATGATGATCCAAAATCCATCAGATCATTTGATAAGTTGGCATTCCAGCAGTTCACAATATCTGTTGTAGCTGTAAATTTCTGGAAAGAGGAACTGTTTGCTGCATATAACTTTTCTTTAGAGAAGGAATTGATGTTATATACTAGGTTGTTTGGGGACACGGAGTCCGCGGTGATATGGACAGTCGTAATGTCATGAATACTAGGCCTCCTCTTATCTTTGCCTCCTGAAATCTGTCTCTGATAGTATTTCTGAGCATGACTAGCTACTTGAGTTGGAGTTCTTGAAATTACCATTTTCTTCGATATGTTCCTCCAATCCCCTTTTCCATACTTCTCAAGTCCCATCAGAAATCTCCTGTACCACATTAAAATGTAAAAAGTAATGCAATCCCTCCCTATGAATCGAAACATTGGACGTTCTGGTGCATTTATCGAAAACATACATAGAAAATCTAATATATATAAATACAGTGTAATCAGGATAACACCTTAGATCCGCCCCTGTCTATTAACAGCAACAAATTAAAAAAGGAAAAAGAAAAAACAGAGTGAAGAGGAAACAAGTATGAATAGATCTAGGATGCACCTGTGTTCTTCTTCAGTCCATGGTACACCTTTTTTTCTTTCTTGATCAGATGATTTACTCCCTCTTTTTCTAAATGTTTGTAATCCACAATGATCAACCAATTCCAAGGTAATCGAAGAGGCGAAATAACCAGGATTTGGAACCAATCCAGCTTCAATATCATAAACATCTGAAACAAGTGCTTTATATTGATTCATTACATCAATAACTGACTTTCCAGGGATGAGGGCAGCCACTTTATACCATCTATCAGGAGTTTTCTCATCATATATTGCAATAGCACTTTCAAATTGCTTGTTCTCTTCTTTAGTCCATTCTCTCTTCTTGTTCATCCAACTTGAATTTGGTAAAAAAGAAGTAGAAAATAAAGTTTCCATTTCACAAACAAGTGGTGTGCAAGGTTAGTACTATATATGGGTAGATGATAAGATTTTGTGATTCCCCCAAAGATAGTTATAATTAATTGATCAGAATCATATACTGGGAATAAGAATACCCTTTTTTTAACACAGAATATTGGATTAGAGAAAGAGGCTGCTACTTTTCAGCATCAAAAAAATGCAATAGAGAAAAAAAATGAAGTTTGAGAAAGGTGATCAATGTACAGTGGCAACGGATTTGTGATGTATCAATGAATAGGTTTTGTATTATATGAAATGAAATGATGAGTGGAACAAAAACTCATAATAAAAAGGAGACATCGATCGGGCGATGGGTCCACCAGTCGTAAGATTAGATATGTGTAATACTACATGCTACACGTTTCTATTTAATCATAAATATCAGCAACGTTAGTGCATGAGGTTTGGAAAGATAACCCCTCCGTCTTTTTTATCTTCTTTTAATTTGACACAAAATTTTAAAAAAATAAATAAATTATGTGGTCTTAACTAAAATACTTCCTTCGTTAACTTTTTCTTATCATATTTGAACTTAACATTTTGATTAAAAAAATAATGATTAGCACGACGAGTTTACCACACTGTATCACTATTAATTGATGTTTAGTTTTAGATCTTGAAAAATATTTTAAGGAATAAGTAATTAGTGTTAAGGGTAAAACATAGAAAAAGTAACAAGTTAAAGTATAAAAATCTATTTTTGATATAGTGGACAAGTAAAAGTGAATAGATAGAGTATCTAAATGTACCAAGATATTACTTAATATTTAATTTTATGATCTTAAACATATCGTATAAAAAGTTGAAATAAAAAAAAATACACTCTTTTTAAATAATTTGTTTTTTAAAAAAAAAGAAGTAAAAAGGCATTTGAAATGAAGGGATGAATACCATTTTATGTTGGCATAAAGGACCTCTATAGATCATGCTATCTCTTCCTTTACCTTCTTATATAGAATAGAAGGTGTTATCTCTCATGTAACTTGTTTCAACAATCCAGAGTAGATTGTCTTTGAATTTGATCAATTGAATTCCTCCCAAGTGAATCAATAATGATTGTCGTTACATTCTTTTGTTTTTTTAACAATTTCGTTCAATTTATTTTACTTGGAATGCAAATAAGAAAAACGTATAAGCAAAAGGTGAAATAGCTTATATTTGAATTTAATTAAGTATATATACATGTTGCACTCCCAATCTCGATAAGAATCAATATGCTACACTTGAGCAGATCCTGAAGATCATGAGACTTTATTTTTGGCTATTTTCGTCGATTCTACACCCTCTAATCAGCAATAGAAGTCTCTACCTTATAACCTTTTTGAAAAAAGTCTTCACATTTGCGCAAGACCTTGGTCAAATTTATAGTCACGAAGATAAGAGCTATAACCTAAACTCGTTATCAAAACAAACTTCTTCAGTATCAAAATAAGTAGCGAAGCTAGAAATTTAAACAAACTAATTCCGTATCAAAATAAGTAGCGAAGCTAGAAATTTTATCGAGGGCGTTCGAAAAAAATATTGTGTTATTTGAAGTTTGAACCTAATATATAGTTCTTGATTCAAATGGACACCCATTACCACTGCGTCAAAGGTGTAGCTTTTGTTAAGGGTGTCCAACATTAAATATATATTTTTTAAAGGGAAAAGGCTCAAATATGCCATCGAACTTTCAGAAAAGGCTCATTTATGCCATCCGTTAAAAGTTTGGCTCATCTATGTCATTACCGTTTAAGAAAAGGCTCATTCATGCCATTATTTTTTAACGGGGGTTTTACAAAATCATTTTTTACACGTGGCCAATTATAATTCGGCCACGTCATTATTATTTTTTTCAGAATTTTGAATTTTTATTATAAAAATAATGACGTGGCCGAATTATAATTGGCCACATGTAAAAAATGATTTTGCAAAAAAAGTTTGTTCAGAATTTTGAATTTTTATTATAAAAAAAATAATGACGTGGCCGAATTATAATTGGCCACATGTAAAAAATGATTTTGCAAAAAAAGTTTGTTCAGAATTTTGAATTTTTATTATAAAAAAAATAATGACGTGGCCGAATTATAATTGGCCACATGTAAAAAATGATTTTGCAAAAAAAGTTTGTTCAGAATTTTGAATTTTTATTATAAAAAAAATAATGACGTGGCCGAATTATAATTGGCCACGTGTAAAAAATGATTTTGCAAAACCACCGTTAAAATGTTTGTTCAAAATTTTGATTTTTTATTATAAAAAATAATAATGACGTGGCCGAATTATAATTGGCCACGTGTAAAAAATGATTTTGCAAAACCACCGTTAAAATGTTTGTTCAAAATTTTGATTTTTTATTATAAAAA